>NC_088422.1:106615049-106782549 GCF_034236695.1 Oncorhynchus nerka
CTCTCCCCTGGAGCAGAGTGAGCACAGCCTGTACTCTCTGGGCAGCCAGGTTTGTCTGTGACGACTGGTCTCTATAGCCAGACTGTCCTCTCTGGGCAGCCAGGTTTGTCTGTGACGACTGGTCTCTATAGCCAGACTGTGCTCACTGGGCAGCCAGGTTTGTCTGTGACGACTGGTCTCTATAGCCAGACTGTCCTCTCTGGGCAGCCAGGTTTGTCTGTGACGACTGGTCTCTATAGCCAGACTGTCCTCTCTGGGCAGCCAGGTTTGTCTGTGACGACTGGTCTCTATAGCCAGACTGTCCTCTCTGGGCAGCCAGGTTTGCCTGTGATGACCGGTCTCTATAGGCAGACTGTCCTCTCTGGGCAGCCAGGTTTGTCTGTGACGACTGGTCTCTATAGCCAGACTGTCCTCTCTGGGCAGCCAGGTTTGTCTGTGACGACTGGTCTCTATAGCCAGACTGTCCTCTCTGGGCAGCCAGGTTTGTCTGTGATGACCGGTCTCTATAGCCAGACTGTCCTCTCTGGGCAGCCAGGTTTGTCTGTGACGACTGGTCTCTATAGCCAGACTGTCCTCTCTGGGCAGCCAGGTTTGTCTGTGACGACTGGTCTCTATAGCCAGACTGTCCTCTCTGGGCAGCCAGGTTTGTCTGTGACGACTGGTCTCTATAGCCAGACTGTCCTCTCTGGGCAGCCAGGTTTGTCTGTGACGACTGGTCTCTATAGCCAGACTGTCCTCTCTGGGCAGCCAGGTTTGTCTGTGACGACTGGTCTCTATAGCCAGACTGTCCTCTCTGGGCAGCCAGGTTTGTCTGTGACGACTGGTCTCTATAGCCAGACTGTCCTCTCTGGGCAGCCAGGTTTGTCTGTGACGACTGGTCTCTATAGCCAGACTGTCCTCTCTGGGCAGCCAGGTTTGTCTGTGACGACTGGTCTCTATAGCCAGACTGTCCTCTCTGGGCAGCCAGGTTTGTCTGTGACGACTGGTCTCTATAGCCAGACTGTCCTCTCTGGGCAGCCAGGTTTGTCTGTGACGACTGGTCTCTATAGCCAGACTGTCCTCTCTGGGCAGCCAGGTTTGTCTGTGATGACCGGTCTCTATAGCCAGACTGTCCTCTCTGGGCAGCCAGGTTTGTCTGTGACGACTGGTCTCTATAGCCAGACTGTCCTCTCTGGGCAGCCAAGTTTGTCTGTGACGACCGGTCTCTATAGCCAGACTGTCCTCTCTGGGCAGCCAGGTTTGTCTGTGACGACTGGTCTCTATAGCCAGACTGTCCTCTCTGGGCAGCCAGGTTTGTCTGTGACGACTGGTCTCTATAGCCAGACTGTCCTCTCTGGGCAGCCAGGTTTGTCTGTGACGACTGGTCTCTATAGCCAGACTGTCCTCTCTGGGCAGCCAGGTTTGTCTGTGACGACTGGTCTCTATAGCCAGACTGTCCTCTCTACTGGTCTCTATAGCCAGACTGTCCTCTCTGGGCAGCCAGGTTTGTCTGTGACGACTGGTCTCTATAGCCAGACTGTCCTCTCTGGGCAGCCAGGTTTGTCTGTGACGACTGGTCTCTATAGCCAGACTGTCCTCTCTGGGCAGCCAGGTTTGTCTGTGATGACCGGTCTCTATAGCCAGACTGTCCTCTCTGGGCAGCCAGGTTTGTCTGTGACGACTGGTCTCTATAGCCAGACTGTCCTCTCTGGGCAGCCAAGTTTGTCTGTGACGACCGGTCTCTATAGCCAGACTGTCCTCTCTGGGCAGCCAGGTTTGTCTGTGACGACTGGTCTCTATAGCCAGACTGTCCTCTCTGGGCAGCCAGGTTTGTCTGTGACGACTGGTCTCTATAGCCAGACTGTCCTCTCTGGGCAGCCAGGTTTGTCTGTGACGACTGGTCTCTATAGCCAGACTGTCCTCTCTGGGCAGCCAGGTTTGTCTGTGACGACTGGTCTCTATAGCCAGACTGTCCTCTCTGGGCAGCCAGGTTTGTCTGTGACGACTGGTCTCTATAGCCAGACTGTCCTCTCTGGGCAGCCAGGTTTGTCTGTGACGACCAGTCTCTATAGCCAGACTGTCCTCTCTGGGCAGCCAGGTTTGTCTGTGACGACCGGTCTCTATAGCCAGACTGTGCTCACTGAGTCTGTACCTAGTCATTGTTTTCTATCAGTCACAGTGGTCAGATAGCCTGACACCATGTACCGTCTGTTTAGAGACAAATAGCATTGAATTTTACTTCGATTTTTTGTGATGTCTTTCCAAAATTATATATTTTTCATTTTGCTCTATGGGGTTGGTTTGGGTTTGTGAACTGGGCCTCAGAACCAGCTGGCTGAGTTCTGTCCTGAGGCTCTATGCGGTTGGTTTGGGTTTGTGAACTGGGCCTCAGAACCAGCTGGCTGAGTTCTGTCCTGAGGCTCTATGGGGTTGGTTTGGGTTTGTGAACTGGGCCTCAGAACCAGCTGGCTGAGTTCTGTCCTGAGGCTCTATGGGGTTGGTTTGGGTTTGTGAACTGGGCCTCAGAACCAGCTGGCTGAGTTCTGTCCTGAGGCTCTATGGGGTTGGTTTGGGTTTGTGAACTGAGCCTCAGAACCAGCTGGCTGAGGGGACTCTTCTCTGGTTTCATCTCTTGACATTGTAGAGCTGTGTGATGGATGTTTTGGGGTCACTTGTTTTTAGATGGTTCTACAAATGAATGTCTCTTTTTTATATTTGAATGAGGAGGGCCCAGTTCTGCTCTACACGAGTAATGTTTTTCTTTGCACATGCAATTCAGTCTTGCAAAACTCTGCATGCAGTATTTCGATTGGATGTTTGTCCCATTTGGTAAATTCGTTATGTGACGCCCCTCCCACTCTGTGAAGATCCTCCCATTCTGTGATGCCCCTCCCACTCTGTGACGCCCCTCCCACTCTGTGACGATCCTCCCACTCTGTGACGACCCTCCCACTCTGTGAAGCCCCTCCCACTCTGTGAAGATCCTCCCACTCTGTGATGCCCCTCCCACTCTGTGACGCCCCTCCCACTCTGTGAAGATCCTCCCACTCTGTGATGCCCCTCCCACTCTGTGACGCCCCTCCCACTCTGTGACGATCCTCCCACTCTGTGACGATCCTCCCACTCTGTGAAGATCCTCCCACTCTGTGACGATCCTCCCACTCTGTGACGACCCTCCCACTCTGTCTGCCGAATTCTCTCTCTTTGCTCTTGTTTTCCTTAATAGGAAAATGCAGCTGTTCCCCATTCATTGAGGAGACTCTCCATGCAGACACAGACAGATTATGCTCTTCTTGCTTTCTCTCAGCTCGTTCACAGCCATGTGAAAGCTACCTGTGTTGCTGATATTTAGTCCTCGATACGTGTCGTTTTTGGTGTGTTCTAATAGAACTGTGTACAAATATAATTTATATTTCTAATCCTGATTTCTGGACCTTTTTTTTTTTTTTTTAGATTAACGGTCAGAGCCCAGGTCTGACAGACCCTCCTTAGTGGGAGACAGCAGAGCCTCCTTAGTGGGAGACAGCACACCCTCCTTAGTGGTAGACAACAGGCCCTCCTTAGTGGGAGACAGCAGAGCCTCCTTAGTGGGAGACAGCACACCCTCCTTAGTGGTAGACAACAGGCCCTCCTTAGTGGGAGACAGCAGAGCCTCCTTAGTGGTAGACAACAGGCCCTCCTTAGTGGGAGACAACAGGCCCTCCTTAGTGGGAGACAACAGGCCCTCCTTAGTGGGAGACAGCAGAGCCTCCTTAGTGGGAGACAGCAGACCCTCCTTAGTGGGAGACTGCAGAGCCTCCTTAGTGGGAGACAGCACACCCTCCTTAGTGGTAGACAACAGGCCCTCCTTAGTGGGAGACAGCAGAGCCTCCTTAGTGGGAGACAGCACACCCTCCTTAGTGGTAGACAACAGGCCCTCCTTAGTGGGAGACAGCAGAGCCTCCTTAGTGGGAGACAGCAGAGCCTCCTTAGTGGGAGACAGCAGAGCCTCCTTAGTGGGAGACAGACAGACAGCAGAGCCTCCAGTGGGAGACAGCCTCCTTAGTGGGAGACAGCAGACCCTCCTTAGTGGGAGACAGCAGACCCTCCTTAGTGGGAGACAGCAGACCCTCCTTAGTGGGAGACAGCAGACCCTCCTTAGTGGTAGACAACAGGCCCTCCTTAGTGGGAGACAGCAGAGCCTCCTTAGTGGGAGACAGCAGACCCTCCTTAGTGGGAGACAGCAGAGCCTCCTTAGTGGGAGACAGCAGAGCCTCCTTAGTGGGAGACAGCAGAGCCTCCTTAGTGGGAGACAGCAGACCCTCCTTAGTGGGAGACAGCAGACAGACAGCAGACCCTCCTTAGTGGGAGACAGCAGGGAGACAGCAGACCCTCCTTAGTGGGAGACAGCAGACCCTCCTTAGTGGGAGACAGCAAACAGCAGAGCCTCCCTCCTTAGTGGGAGACAGCAGACCCTCCTTAGTGGGAAACAGCAGACCCTCCTTAGTGGGAGACAGCAGACCCTCCTTAGTGGGAGACAGCAGACCCTCCTTAGTGGGAGACAACAGACCCTCCTTAGTGGGAGACAGCAGACCCTCCTTAGTGGGAGACAGCAGACCCTCCTTAGTGGGAGACAGCAGACCCTCCTTAGTGGGGGACAGCAAACCCTCCTTAGTGGGAGACAGCAGACCCAACTTAGTGGGAGACAGCAGACCCTCCTTAGTGGGAGACAACAGACCCTCCTTAGTGGGAGACAGCAGACCCTCCTTAGTGGGAGACAGCAGACCCTCCTTAGTGGGAGACAGCAGCACCAGGTCATCTGTCTACAGCAGACCCTCCTTAGTGGGAGACAGCAGCACCAGGTCATCTGTCTACAGCAGACCCTCCTTAGTGGGAGACAGCAGACCCTCTTTAGTGGGAGACAGCAGACCCTCCTTAGTGGGAGACAGCAGATCCTCCTTAGTGGGAGACAGCAGACCCTCCTTAGTGGGAGACAGCAGACCCTCCTTAGTGGGAGACAGCAGACCCTCCTTAGTGGGAGACAGCAGCACCAGGCCATCTGTCTACAGCAGACCCTCCTTAGTGGGAGACAGTAGACCCTCCTTAGTGGGAGACAGCAGACCCTCCTTAGTGGGAGACAGCAGCAGACCCTCCTTAGTGGGAGACAGCAGACCCTCCTTAGTGGGAGACAGCAGCACCAGGTCATCTGTCTACAGCAGACCCTCCTTAGTGGGAGACAGCAGACCCTCCTTAGTGGGAGACAGCAGACCCTCCTTAGTGGGAGACAGCAGCACCAGGTCATCTGTCTACAGCAGACCCTCCTTAGTGGGAGACAACAGACCCTCCTTAGTGGGAGACAGCAGACCCTCCTTAGTGGGAGACAGCATACCCTCCTTAGTGGGAGACAGCAGACCCTCCTTAGTGGGAGACAGCATACCCTCCTTAGTGGGAGACAGCATACCCTCCTTAGTGGGAGACAGCATACCCTCCTTAGTGGGAGACAGCAGACCCTCCTGAGTGGGAGACAGCAGCACCAGGTCATCTGTCTACAGCAGACCCTCCTTAGTGGGAGACAGCAGACCCTCCTTAGTGGGAGACAGCAGCACCAGGTCATCTGTCTACAGCAGACCCTCCTTAGTGGGAGACAGCAGACCCTCCTTAGTGGGAGACAGCAGACCCTCCTTAGTGGGAGACAGCAGCACCAGGTCATCTGTCTACAGCAGACCCTCCTTAGTGGGAGACAGCAGACCCTCCTTAGTGGGAGACAGCAGACCCTCCTTAGTGGGAGGCAGCAGACCCTCCTTAGTGGGAGACAACAGACCCTCCTTAGTGGGAGACAGCAGACCCTCCTTAGTGGGAGACAGCAGACCCTCCTTAGTGGGAGACAGCAGAGCCTCCTTAGTGGGAGACAGCAGACCCTCCTTAGTGGGAGACAGCAGACCCTCCTTAGTGGGAGACAGCAGACCCTCCTGAGTGGGAGACAGCAGACCCTCCTTAGTGGGAGACAGCAGACCCTCCTTAGTGGGAGACAGCAGCACCAGGTCATCTGTCTACAGCAGACCCTCCTTAGTGGGAGACAGCAGACCCTCCTTAGTGGGAGACAGCATCACCAGGCCATCTGTCTACAGCAGACCCTCCTTAGTGGGAGACAGCAGACCCTCCTTAGTGGGAGACAGCAGACCCTCCTTAGTGGGAGACAGCAGACCCTCCTGAGTGGGAGACAGCAGCACCAGGTCATCTGTCTGACACTTGATTTCAGGGTTGTGTAAGGTGATACCAGGTGACAGTCTTCTGTTTCACAATTTTTATTTTATGTTTAACCTTTATTTAACTAGGCAAGTCAGTTAAGATCAAATGATTATTTTCAATGACGGCCTAGGAACAGTTAACTGCCTTTTTCAGGGGCAGAACGACAGATTTTTACTTTGTCAGCTCGGGGATTTGATCTAGCAACCTTTTGGTTACTGGCCCAACACTATAATCACTAGGCTACCCTGCCGCCTCAAAATGTCGATCTTAAATAGAGTTGGACCTATTGCGCAGCCCTGTTTCACTCCACTTCCCTGAGGGAAGAAGTCTGTTTGCTTGTTGCCAATTTGAACCACACATTTGTTTTTAGTGTACATATATTTAATAACATATGTTTTCCCTCCAATACCACTTTCTGTTAGTTTATAAAAAGAGCCTTGTGCCAAATTGAATCAAATTCTTCAAAGTCAAAGGATTCAAAGTCTACAGAACACGTGTAGATTGTGCCTTTGTTTTGGTTTGCTTGTTTGTCAGTTAGTGTGGAGGGTGGAAATGTGGTCTGTTGTACCATCGGTTTTTACAAATCCCATCTGGTTCAGTTAGTGTGGAGGGTGGAAATGTTAAAGCAAGTTGCTGTTAAAGCAAATTCCTCAAATTATTTGGGTCAAATTTGTCTACATTTTTATTAATTGGTGTGATCTCTCTCTGTTCTCTCTCTCTCAATTCAATTTAAATTCAAGGGGTTTTATTAGCATGGGAATCATATGTTAACACTGCCAAAGCAAGTGAAATAGATAAACAAAAAGTGAAATAAACAATAAAAAATGATCAGTGAACATTATACTCACAAAAGTTCCAAAAGAATAAAGACATTTCAAATGCCAGTGTTTGTGGGTCTGTGTAATCTGAGATAGTCAGGTATTCTATCACGGTGTACTCTGTTTAGGGACAAATAGCATTCTTGTTTGCTCTGTTTGTTTTGTAAATTCTTTGTAATGTGTCAAGTAATGATCTTTTTGTTTTCTCATGATTTGGTTGGGTCTAATTGTGTTGCTGTCCTGGGGCTCTGTGGGGTCTGTTTGTGTTAGTGAACAGAGCCCCAGGACCAGCTTGCTTAGGGGACTCTTCTCCAGGTGAATCTCTCTGTAGGTGATGGCTTTGTTACGGAAGGTTTGGGAATCGTTTCCTTTTAGGTGGTTGTAAGAATTAACAGCTTTTTTACGGATTTTGATAATTAGCGGGTATCGGCCTAATTCTGCTCTGCATTCTTGGTTGGTGAGCGGACCCCAGACCCCACACCTCATAAAGGACAGTTATTTAACTCATTCAATTATTTTTAGCCAGATCCTAATTGGTATGTCACATTTAATGTTCCTTTTAATGGCATAGAAGGCCCTTTTTGCTTTGTGTCTCAGATCGCTCACAGCTTTTTGGAAGTTACCTGTGGCGCTGATGTTTAGGCCAAGGTATATATCGTTTTTTTGTGTGCTCTAGGGCAATGGTGTCTAGATGGAATTTGTATTTGTGGTCCTGGCGACTGGACCTTTTCTGGAACACAATTATTTGTTATCTTACTGTGATTTACTGTCAGGGCCCAGGTCTGACAGAATCTGTACAGAAGATCTAGGTGCTGCTGTAGGCCCTCCTTGGTTGGTGACTGAAGCACCAGATCATCAGCAAACAGTAGACATTTGACTTGAGATTCCGACTTTTCTAGTGCCCGCGCCAATTCATTGATATATTTGTTGAAGAGGGTGGGGCTCAAGCTGCATCCCTGTCTCACCCCACGGCCCTGTGGGAAGAAATTTGTTTTTTTGCCAATTTTAACCGAACACTTGTTGTGTACGTTCATTTTATAATGTTGTATGTTTTTCCCCCAACAACACTTTCCATCAAATTGTATGGCAGGACCTTATTCCAAATTGAGTCAAAAGCTTTATTGAAATCAACAAAGCATGATAAGTCTTTGCCTTTGTTTGAATTAGTTTGTTAATTAGCGTATGTAGGGTGAATACGTGGTCTGTCATACGGTAATTTGGTAAAAAGCCAATTTTACATTTGCTCAGTACATTGTTTTCACTTTTTCGCTGAGGAAATGTATGAGTCTGCTGTTAATGATAACGCAGAGGATTTTCCCAAGGTTGCTGTTGACGCATATCCCACAGTAGTTAATGGGGTCAAGTTTGTCTCCACTTTTGTGGATTGGGGTGATCAGTCCTTACTTCCAAATATTAGGGAAGAGGCCAGATGATGTTAAACAGTTTAAGTGGAATTTGTGATCTGTATGTTTTATCATTTCATTTAGGATACCATCAACTCCACAGGCCGTTTTGAGTTGGAGACTTTGTATTTTGTCCTGTAGTTCATTCAATGTAATTGGAGAATCCAGTGTGTTCTGGTAGTCTTTAATAGTTCATTCTAAGATTTGTATTTGATTTGTATATCTCTCCCTCTCTTTCTCTCTCTCTCCTTGTCTCTCTCTCTCCCCGTCTCTCTCTCTCCCCGTCTCTCTCTCTCCCTGTCTCTCTCTCTCCCTGTCTCTCTCCCTCCCTGTCTCTCTCTCTCTCTCTCTCTGTCTCTCTAAACTAACACCACAGGTCCACAGACAGGCTAATAGTTGATCCTTTAACCGAGGAGTGAAAAGACAGAGCCTAGCCGAGTCCCGGAGACCACAGGTTGCCCTGCCATCTCCCTGTTACCACCTCCAGCAAGGCATCGGCCATGGCTAAAGGCTTCTACATCAGTAAGAACATGGGGCTAGCAGGTCTTCTGATGGGGGCTGTAGCAGTGGTCATCATCATAGCCCTGGCAGCAGTCTACGATAAAGAAAAGACCAAGAACCAGAATAAACCTGTGGATGGTGTGGCCATGTTGACCACTGCCTCTCCAACCACCTCCTCCAGCCTCTCCACTCCTAAAGACCCCTGGGAACACTACAGACTGCCTGACTCCCTGTCTCCTGTCTCCTACAACATCACCCTCTGGCCTCGACTGGTTGTCAACGCCTCTACTGGCCTCTTCATCTTCACAGGACAGTCAGCGGTGTTGTTCCAGTGTAAGAAGGACACAGATCTGATCCTCATCCACGCTAACAAGCTGAACCTGACTCTGCTCAACGGCCACCATGCTAGACTGACTGGCCTGGATGGAGCGACTGCTCCCACCGTAAAGACTAGCTGGCTGCAGGTGAAGACGGATTACTTGGTCATTCAGCTGAATGGGAAGCTAACTGCTGGGAAGTCCTATAGACTTTCCACAGACTTCCAGGGAGAGCTGGCTGATGACCTGAAAGGATTCTATAGGAGTGAATATACAGAAGATGGTGGTAAAAAGTAAGTACCAACTGATACTAGATACAGTAGACCCATGGATGATACTAGATACAGTAGACCCCTGGATGATACTAGATACAGTAGACCCCTGGATGATACTAGATACAGTAGACCCCTGGATGATACTAGATACAGTAGACCCCTGGCCCTTCCTCTCTGATACTAGATACAGTAGACCTCTGGATGATACTAGATACAGTAGACCCCTGGCCCTTCCTCTCTGATACTAGATACAGTAGACCCCTGGATGATACTAGATACAGTAGACCCCTGGTCCTTCCTCTCTGATACTAGATACAGTAGACCCCTGGATGATACTAGATACAGTAGACCCCTGGTCCTTCCTCTCTGATACTAGATACAGTAGACCCCTGGATGATACTAGATACAGTAGACCCCTGGATGATACTAGATACAGTAGACCCCTGGATGATACTAGATACAGTAGACCCCTGGTCCTTCCTCTCTGATACTAGATACAGTAGACCCCCGGATGATACTAGATACAATAGACCCCTGGTCCTTCCTCTCTGATACTAGATACAGTAGACCCCTGGATGATACTAGATACAGTAGACACCTGGATGATACTAGATACAGTAGACCCCTGGATGATACTAGATACAGTAGACCTCTGGATGATACTAGATACAGTAGACCCCTGGATGATACTAGATACAGTAGACCTCTGGATGATACTAGATACAGTAGACCCCTGGATGATACTAGATACAGTAGACCCCTGGTCCTTCCTCTCTGATACTAGATACAGAAGACCCCCGGATGATACTAGATACAGTAGACCCCTGGATGATACTAGATACAGTAGACCCCTGGATGATACTAGATACAGTAGACCTCTGGATGATACTAGATACAGTAGACCCCTGGTCCTTCCTCTCTGATACTAGATACAGTAGACCCCTGGATGATACTAGATACAGTAGACCCCTGGATGATACTAGATACAGTAGACCCCTGGATGATACTAGATACAGTAGACATCTGGATGATACTAGATACAGTAGACCCCTGGTCCTTCCACCCTGATACTAGATACAGTAGACCCCTGGATGATACTAGATACAGTAGACCCCTGGATGATACTAGATACAGTAGACCCCTGGATGATACTAGATACAGTAGACCTCTGGATGATACTAGATACAGTAGACCCCTGGTCCTTCCTCTCTGATACTAGATACAGTAGACCCCTGGATGATACTAGATACAGTAGACCCCTGGTTCTTCCTCTCTGATACTAGATACAGTAGACCCCTGGATGATACTAGATACAGTAGACCCCTGGTCCTTCCTCTCTGATACTAGATACAGTAGACCCCTGGATGATACTAGATACAGTAGACCCCTGCATGATACTAGATACAGTAGACCCCTGGATGATACTAGATACAGTAGACCCCTGGATGATACCAGTAGTCCCTCTCTGATACTAGATACAGTAGACCCCTGGATGATACTAGATACAGTAGAACCCTGGTCCTTCCTCTCTGATACTAGATACAGTAGACCCCTGGATGATACTAGATACAGTAGAACCCTGGTCCTTCAGTAGAACCCTGGTCCTTCCTCTGATACTAGATACAGTAGACCCCTGGATGATACTAGATACAGTAGACCCCTGGATGATACTAGATACAGTAGACCTCTGGATGATTCTAGATACAGTAGACCCCTGGATGATACTAGATACAGTAGACCTCTGGATGATACTAGATACAGTAGACCCCTGGATGATACTAGATACAGTAGACCCCTGGATGATACTAGATACAGTAGACCCTGGATGATACTAGATACAGTAGACCCTGGATGATACTAGATACAGTAGACCCTGGATGATACTAGATACAGTAGACCCCTGGATGATTCTAGATACAGTAGACCTCTGGATGATACTAGATACAGTAGACCCTGGATGATACTAGATACAGTAGACCTCTGGATGATACTAGATACAGTAGACCCTGGATGATACTAGATACAGTAGACCCCTGGATGATACTAGATACATATCTGATACAGACCCTAGATACAGTAGACCCTGGTCCTTCCTCTCTGATACTAGATACAGTAGACCCCTGGATGATACTAGATACAGTAGACCCCTGGTCCTGGATGATACCTAGACCCCTGGATGATACTAGATACAGTAGACCCCTGGATGATACTAGATACAGTAGACCCTGGATGATACTAGATACAGTAGACCCCTGGATGATACTAGATACAGTAGACCCCTGGATGATACTAGATACAGTAGACCCCTGGATGATACTAGATACAGTAGACCTCTGGATGATACTAGATACAGTAGACCCCTGGTCCTTCCTCTCTGATACTAGATACAGTAGACCCCTGGTCCTTCCTCTCTGATACTAGATACAGTAGACGCCTGGATGATACTAGATACAGTAGACCCCTGGATGATACTAGATACAGTAGACCCCTGGATGATACTAGATACAGTAGACCCCTGGTCCTTCCTCTCTGATACTAGATACAGTAGACCCTTGGATGATGCTAGATACAGTAGACCCCTGGATGATACTAGATACAGTATACCCCTGGATGATACTAGATACAGTAGACCTCTGGATGATACTAGATACAGTAGACCCCTGGATGATACTAGATACAGTAGACCCCTGGATGATGCTAGATACAGTAGACCCCTGGATGATACTAGATACAGTATACCCCTGGATGATACTAGATACAGTAGACCCCTGGATGATACTAGATACAGTAGACCCCTGGATGATACTAGATACAGTAGACCCTGGTCCTTCCTCTCTGATACTAGATACAGTAGACCCCTGGATGATGCTAGATACAGTAGACCCCTGGATGATACTAGATACAGTATACCCCTGGTCCTTCCTCTCTGATACTAGATACAGTAGACCCCTGGATGATACTAGATACAGTAGACCCCTGGATGATACTAGATACAGTAGACCCCTGGATGATACTAGATACAGTAGACCCCTGGATGATACTAGATACAGTAGACCCCTGGATGATACTAGATACAGTAGACCTCTGGATGATACTAGATACAGTAGACCCCTGGATGATACTAGATACAGTAGACCCCTGGTCCTTCCTCTCTGATACTAGATACAGTAGACCCCCGGATGATACTAGATACAGTAGACCCCTGGATGATACTAGATACAGTAGACCCCTGGTCCTTCCTCTCTGATACTAGATACAGTAGACCCCTGGATGATACTAGATACAGTAGACCCCTGGATGATACTAGATACAGTAGACCTCTGGATGATACTAGATACAGTAGACCCCTGGTCCTTCCTCTCTGATACTAGATACAGTAGACCCCTGGATGATACTAGATACAGTATACCCCTGGATGATACTAGATACAGTAGACCTCTGGATGATACTAGATACAGTAGACCCCTGGATGATACTAGATACAGTAGACCCCTGGATGATGCTAGATACAGTAGACCCCTGGATGATACTAGATACAGTATACCCCTGGATGATACTAGATACAGTAGACCCCTGGATGATACTAGATACAGTAGACCCCTGGATGATACTAGATACAGTAGACCCCTGGTCCTTCCTCTCTGATACTAGATACAGTAGACCCCTGGATGATACTAGATACAGTAGACCCCTGGATGATACTAGATACAGTAGACCCCTGGATGATACTAGATACAGTAGACCTCTGGATGATACTAGATACAGTAGACCCCTGGATGATACTAGATACAGTAGACCCTGGATGATACTAGATACAGTAGACCCCTGGTCCTTCCTCTCTGATACTAGATACAGTAGACCCCCGGATGATACTAGATACAGTAGACCCCTGGATGATACTAGATACAGTAGACCCCTGGTCCTTCCTCTCTGATACTAGATACAGTAGACCCCTGGATGATACTAGATACAGTAGACCCCTGGATGATACTAGATACAGTAGACCTCTGGATGATACTAGATACAGTAGACCCCTGGTCCTTCCTCTCTGATACTAGATACAGTAGACCCCTGGATGATACTAGATACAGTAGACCCCTGGATGATACTAGATACAGTAGACCCCTGGATGATACTAGATACAGTAGACCCCTGGATGATACTAGATACAGTAGACCCCTGGTCCTTCCTCTCTGATACTAGATACAGTAGACCCCTGGATGATACTAGATACAGTAGAACCCTGGTCCTTCCTCTCTGATACTAGATACAGTAGACCCCTGGATGATACTAGATACAGTAGACCCCTGGATGATACTAGATACAGTAGACCTCTGGATGATTCTAGATACAGTAGACCCCTGGATGATACTAGATACAGTAGACCTCTGGATGATACTAGATACAGTAGACCCCTGGATGATACTAGATACAGTAGACCCCTGGATGATACTAGATACAGTAGACCTCTGGATGATACTAGATACAGTAGACCCCTGGATGATACTAGATACAGTAGACCTCTGTATGGTATGAATCCTCTCAGCCCTACCTCTCTGATACTAGTCTGATCCCCCCAGACTCCAGACTACAAACAGCAGGTCTGGGAGTGGTAGCACGTCCGGTGAACAGGTCAGGGTTCCATAGCCGCAGGCAGAACAGTTGAAACTGGAGCAGCAGCATGACCATAACTCCTTGCTGTCCCCAGTTCACCTGGCCGTGCTGCTGCTCCAGTTTCAACAGTTCTGCCTGCGGCTATGGAATCCTGACCTGTTCACCGGACGTGCTACCTGTCCCAGACCTGCTGTTTTCAACTCTCTAGAGACAGCAGGAGCGGTAGAGATACTCTTAATGATCGGCTATGAAAAGCCAACTGACATTTACTCCTGAGGTGCTGATTTGTTGCACCCTCGTCAACTACTGTGATTTTATTATTTGACCATGCTGGTCATTTATGAACATTTGAACATCTTGGCCATGTTCTGTTATAATCTCCGCCCGGCACAGCCAGAAGAGGACTGGCCACCCCTCATAGCCTGGTTCCTCTCTAGGTTTCTTCCTAGGTTCTGACCTTTCTAGGAAGTTTATCCTAGCCACTGTGCTTCTACACCTGCATTGCTTGCTTTTTGGGGTTTTAGGCTGGGTTTCTGTACAGCACTTTGAGATATCAGCTGATGTACGAAGGGCTTTATAAATACATTTGATTTGATACATACAGTAGACCCCTGGTTTGTATGAATCCTCTCAGTAGACAGGCTGAACAGTTCTTTTCATCCTGTAACATGATATTCAATCTGATCTGTTTCCAGAGTTGTAGCCACATCTCAGATGCAGGCTACGTTCGCCAGGAAAGCCTTCCCCTGCTTTGATGAACCTGCCATGAAGGCTGTCTTCCACATAACACTCATCCACCAACGAGGAACTGTAGCTCTGTCCAACGGCCGGGACGTTGGTTAGTTCACAGCCTATACACTACTCTCTTTGGGCTACCTCACCATTCTCCACCCTTTCCCAAAAGTGTTCACTGATACGCTTCCTGTCATGGATTTAACAATGGTGGGAATACCTCCAGCCAATGGTGGGAATACCTTCCAGCCAATGGTGGGAATACCTTCCAGCCAATGGTGGGAATACCTCCAGCCAATGGTGGGAATACCTCCAGCCAATGGTGGGAATACCTCCAGCCAATGGTGGGAATACCTCCAGCCAATGGTGGGAATACCTCCAGCCAATGGTGGGAATACCTCCAGCCAATGGTGGGAATACCTCCAGCCAATGGTGGGAATACCTCCAGCCAATGGTGGAAATACCTCCAGCCAATGGTGGGAATACCTTCCAGCCAATGGTGGGAATACCTCCAGCCAATGGTGGGAATACCTCCAGCCAATGGTGGGAATACCTTCCAGCCAATGCTTATTTCAATCTCAAAGCTTTTCAGTCCTGGACTGGAAGTGCAGGCTTTGGCAGAAGGGTGGAGAACATGGCTGTAGCCTTGTTATTGATATGTACAGCCCTACTATACATGGACTGTGGAGTTGAAGACATCTCAGAAGGAATGAGTACGCTTGGCAACATGTAATGACAAAATCAACTACAGAATGCTGTTAATGGTTCATGTCTGGTAACAGAACACTCTCCCTGTCTCTCTCTCTCCCTCTCTCCCTCTCTCTTTCTCTCTTTCTCTGTCTCTGCTCTTCCCTCTCCCTCTCTCTCTCTCTCTCCCTCTTCCCCCTCTCTCTCTCTCTCTCTCTCTCTCACCTCTCTTTTCCTCTCTCTCTCTCTCTCTCTCTCTCTCTCTCCCTCTCTCTCTCTCCCTCTCTCTTTCTCTGTCTCTCTCGTTGCTCTTCTCTTCTCTCGTCTCCCTCTCTCTCTCCCTCTATCTGTCTCTCTTTTTCTCTCTATCTGTCACTGCTCTTCTCTCACCCCTCTCTTTTCCTTCCTTCTCTTCTCTCTCTCCAATGTTTTAGAGACCGTCAACAGCACCATAGACGGCACTGAAGTCACCATGACCAGATTTGAGCCCACTAAAAGAATGTCAACATACCTCCTGGCATTTATCGTCAGTGACTTCGATCATATCACTGGATCGATAGAGAACAACAATGTTTTGGTAATTCAATCCACCACAGAGTGCCCTGGTTATTCCCTATAAAGTACACCACAGAGGACTCTGGTTATTCCCTATATAGTACACCATATATCACTCTGGTTATTCCCTATATAGTACACCACAGAGGACTCTGGTTATTCCCTATATAGTACACCACATATCACTCTGGTTATTCCCTATATAGTACACCACAGAGGACTCTGGTTATTCCCTATATAGTACACCACAGAGGACTCTGGTTATTCCCTATATAGTACACCACAGAGGACTCTGGTTATTCCCTATATAGTACACCACATATCACTCTGGTTATTCCCTATATAGTACACCACATATCACTCCGGTTATTCCCTATATAGTACACCACAGAGGACTCTGGTTATTCCCTATATAGTACACCACAGAGGACTCTGGTTATTCCCTATATAGTACACCACAGAGGACTCTGGTTATTCCCTATATAGTACACCACAGAGGACTCTGGTTATTCCCTATATAGTACACCACAGAGGACTCTGGTTATTCCCTGTATAGTACACCACATATCACTCCGGTTATTCCCTATATAGTACACCACAGAGGACTCTGGTTATTCCCTGTATAGTACACCACATATCACTCCGGTTATTCCCTATATAGTACACCACAGAGGACTCTGGTTATTCCCTATATAGTACACCACATAGGAATTTGGTCCATATCAGTGCACTATATACAGTTGAAGTCAGAAGTTTACATACACCTTAGCCAAATACATTTAAACTCAGTTTTTCACAATTCCTGACATTTAATCCTAGTAAACATTCCCTGTCTTAGGTCAGTTAGGATCACCACTTTATTTTAAGAATGTGACATGTTAGAATACTAGTAGAGAGAATGATTTATTTCAGCTTTTAATTCTTTCATCACATTCCCAGTGGGTCAGAAGTTTACATACACTCAATTAGTATTTGGTAGCATTGCCTTATAGTTGTTTAGCTTGGGTCAAACGTTTCGGGTAGCCTTCCATAAGCTTCCCACAATAAGTTTGGTGAATTTTGGCCCATTCCTCCTGACAGAGCTGGTGTAACTGAGTCAGGTTAGTAGGCCTCCTTGATCGCACACACTTTTTCAGTTCTGCCCACAAATGTTCTATAGGATTGAGGTCAGGGCTTTGTGATGGCCACTCCAATACCTTGACTTTGTTGTCCTTAAGCCATTTTGCCACAACTTTGGAAGTATGCTTGGGGTCATTGTTCATTTGGAAGACCCATTTGCGACCAAGCTTTAACTTCCTGACTGATGTCTTGAGATGTTGCTTCAATATATCCACATACTTTTCCTTCCTCATGTCGCCATCTATTTTGTGAAGTGCACCAGCCCATCCTGTAGCAAAGCACCCCCACAACATGATGCTGCCACCCCTGTGTTTCACGGTTGGGATGGTGTTCTTCAGCTTGCAAGCTTCACCCTTTTTCCTCCAAACATAACGATGGTCATTATGGCCAAACAGTTCTATTTTTGTTTCATCAGACCAGAGGACATTTCTCCAAAAAGTACGGTCTTTGTCCTCATTTTCAGTTGCAGACCGTAGTCTGGCTTTTTTGTGGCGGTTTTGGAGCAGTGGCTTCTTCCTTGCTGAGCGGCCTTTCAGGTTATGTCGATATAGGATATATACTCGCGTACTGTTGTTTGTACAGATGAACGTGGTTCCTTCAGGCGTTTGGAAATTGCTCCCAAGGATGAACCAGACTTGTGGAGGTCTACAATTTATTTTCTGAGGTCTTGGCTGATTTCTTTTGATTTTCCCATGATGTCAAGCAAAGAGGCACTGAGTTTGAAGGTAGGCCTTGAAATACATTCACAGGTCCACCTCCAATTGACTCAAATTATGTCAATTTCCTGGAATTTTTCAAGTTGTTTAAAGGCACATTCAACTTAGTGTATATAAATGTCTGACCCAAGGGAATTGTGATACAGTGAATTATAAGTGAAATGAAATAATCTGTCTGTAAACAATTGTTGGAAGACTGACTTGTGTCAGGCATAAAGTAGATGTCCTAACTGACTTGCCAAAACTAGTTTGTTAACAATTTATTTGTGGAGTGGTTGAAAAACGAGTTTTAATGACTCCAACCTAAGTGTATGTAAACTTCCGACTTCAACTGTAGGTAATAGGGTGCCACAGTTTCCTCTCATTCAGATTCATGACCGATGCTGCTGTGGTTAGACTGTAGTCATGACTGATACTGCTGTGGTTAGACTGTAGTGATGACTGATACTGCTGTGGTTAGACTGTAGTCATGACTGATACTGCTGTGGTTAGACTGTAGTGATGACTGATACTGCTGTAGTTAGACTGTAGTGATGACTGATGCTGCTGTGGTTAGACTGTAGTGATGACTGATAGTTGATACTAATTGTTTGCAGGTTAGTATCTGTAGTGATGACTGATAGCTGAGGGACTGTGGTTAGGACCAATGCTCAAGTTTTTTGATACTACAATGACTGATAGTTAGCTTAGCATTCAGACCTGTCAGGTAAGTCAGGTTAGCATTCAGACCTGTCAGGTAAGTTAGCTTAGCATTCAGACCTGTCAGGTGTTAGCTTAGCATTCAGACCTGTCAGGTAAGTAGGTAAGTCAGCTTAGCATTCAGACCTGTCAGGTAAGTTAGCTTAGCATTCAGACCTGTCAGGTAAAGCTAGCATTCAGACCTGTCAAGTTAGCTTAGCATTCAGACCCAATGCATTCAGACCTGTCAGGTAAGTTTTGCATTCAGACCTGTCAGGAGTTAGCTTAGCATTCAGACCTGTCAGGTAAGTTAGCTTAGCATTCAGACCTGTCAGCTTAGCATTCAGACCTGTCAGGTAAGTTAGCTTAGCATTCAGACCTGTCAGGTAAGTTAGCTTAGCATTCAGACCTGTCAGGTAAGTTAGCTTAGCATTCAGACCTGTCAGGTAAGTTAGCTTAGCATTCAGACCTGTCAGGTAAGTTAGCTTAGCATTCAGACCTGTCAGGTAAGTTAGCTTAGCATTCAGACCTGTCAGGTTAGCTTAGCATTCAGACCTGTCAGGTAAGTCAGCTTAGCATTCAGACCTGTCAGGTAAGTTAGCTTAGCATTCAGACCTGTCAGGTAAGTTAGCTTAGCATTCAGACCTGTCAGGTAAGTTAGCTTAGCATTCAGACCTGTCAGGTAAGTTAGCTTTGCATGCAGACCTGTCAGGTAAGTTAGCTTAGCATTCAGACCTGTCAGGTAAGTTAGCTTTGCATTCAGACCTGTCAGGTAAGTTAGCTTAGCATTCAGACCTGTCAGGTAAGTTAGCTTAGCATTCAGACCTGTCAGGTAAGTTAGCTTAGCATTCAGACCTGTCAGGTAAGTTAGCTTAGCATTCAGACCTGTCAGGTAAGTTAGCTTAGCATTCAGACCTGTCAGGTAAGTTAGCTTAGCATTCAGACCTGTCAGGTAAGTTAGCTTTGCATTGCAGACCTGTCAGGTAAGTCAGCGTTGTATTCCGACCTCAGCTCCATGAGTGCATGTGTACACATGTAGGCCTACACTTATATTATACTCTGTGAAACTAAGTCTCCCAACAGATTGTTGGTTATGTTCCAAATGGCTCCCTATTCCCTATAAAGTGCACTAAGGCTCTGGTCAAAAGTAGTGCATTATAAAGGGAATAGGGTACCATTTAGGCCTCCTTTATTGTCTTTTCCCCTGTAGACCAGATAGCTCTGCCTGACTTCAATGCTGGAGCCATGGAGAACTGGGGTCTGATCACCTACAGAGAGACAGCCCTCCTGTACGATCCAGCCATCTCCTCTGTTGGAAACAAAGAGAGAGTCTTGACTGTGGTGGCTCACGAACTGGCTCATATGGTAGTGTGTTCTCTATGTCATCACTGTACTTCCTGTCCAACCTATGACATCCCTGTACTTCCTGTCCAATCTATGACATCCCTGTACTTCCTGTCCAACCTATGACATCCCTGTACTTCCTGTCCAACCTATGACATCCCTGTACTTCCTGTCAAACCTATGACATCACTGTACTGCCTATCCAACCTATGACATCACTGTACTGCCTGTCCAACCTATGACATCACATCCTGCAAGGAGAAACATTGCTCGAGAGGATGACTAAGGTCCACAATATGAGCGCCAGGTAATGAGAGGAAGCCCAGTTGCCAGTTGCCGGGAGAAGATGGAACGAGATGGATTTTGACCAGACATTTTTTTTTCCCCCAAAACTAGATTATGTTACTAACAGAGTGGACTAAGTTTAGCAGACTTTAATCTTTGCCAAAGCTTTAAAAAATGGTGTTGTTTAGAAGGAGTGCAAATGGAGTTATTGCACACGCACTTCACAGAGAAGGCGTTCCCTAATGGAAATATGCGCATACATGCTAGAACGCGCCAATAGGATCTCGCTAGCTCCTGCTTGGCTCTGCCCACCTCCTTGATTGTGCTGCCCACTATGACTAATTGCTTCCCATTTGAAACGACGGGCTAAGGTCTATCTTGGTTTAGATATAAAAATGTTTGGTTAGAGTTTTGGGCTAGTAACCGGCAGGTAGCCTATTGGTTAGAACGTTGGGCTAGTAACCGGCAGGTAGCCTAGTGGTTAGAGCGTTGGGCCAGTAACCAGCAGGTAGCCTAGTGGTTAGAGCGTTGGACTAGTAACCGGCAGGTAGCCTAGCAGTTAGAGTGTTGGGCTAGTAACCGGCAGGTAGCCTAGTGGTTAGTGTTGGGCTAGTAACCGGCAGGTAGCCTAGTGGTTAGAGTGTTGGACTAGTAACCGGCAGGTAGCCTAGTGGTTAAAGCGTTGTATTAGTAACCAGCAGGTAGCCTAGTGGTTAGTGTTGGGCTAGTAACCGGCAGGTAGCCTAGTGGTTAGAGTGTTGGGCTAATAACCGGCAGGTAGCCTAGTGGTTAGAGCGTTGGGCTAGTAACCGGCAGGTAGCCTAGCGGTTAGAGTGTTGGGCTAGTAACCGGCAGGTAACCTAGTGGTTAGTGTTGGGCTAGTAACCGGCAGGTAGCCTAGCGGTTAGAGTGTTGGACTAGTAACCAGCAGGTAGCCTAGTGGTTAGAGTGTTGGGCTAGTAACCGGCAGGTAACCTAGTGGTTAGTGTTGGGCTAGTAACCGGCAGGTAGCCTAGTGGTTAGAGTGTTGGACTAGTAACCGGCAGGTAACCTAGTGGTTAGTGTTGGGCTAGTAACCGGCAGGTATTCTAGCGGTTAGAGTGTTAGACTAGTAACCAGCAGGTAGCCTAGTGGTTAGAGTGTTGGGCTAGTAACCGGCAGGTAACCTAGTGGTTAGTGTTGGGCTAGTAACCGGCAGGTAGCCTAGCGGTTAGAGTGTTGGGCTAGTAACTGGCAGGTATTCTAGTGGTTAGAGTGTTGGGCTAGTAACCGGCAGGTAGCCTAGTGGTTAGAGTGTTGGGCTAGAAACCAGCAGGTAGCCTAGTGGTTAGAGCGTTGGGCTAGTAATCAGCAGGTAGCCTAGTAGTTAGAGTGTTGGGCTAGAAACCAGCAGGTAGCCTAGTGGTTAGAGCGTTGTATTAGTAACCATCAGGTAGCCTAGTGGTTAGAGTGTTGGGCTAGTAACCGGCAGGTAACCTAGTGGTTAGAGCGTTGTATTAGTAACCAGCAGGTAGTCTAGTGGTTAGAGCGTTGTATTAGTAACCAGCAGGTAGCCTAGTAGTTAGAGTGTTGGGCTAGAAACCAGCAGGTAGCCTAGTGGTTAGAGCGTTGTATTAGTAACCATCAGGTAGCCTAGTGGTTAGAGTGTTGGGCTAGTAACCGGCAGGTAGCATAGTGGTTAGAGTGTTGGACTAGTAACCGGCAGGTAGCATAGCGGTTAGAGCGTTGGGCTAGAAACCAGCAGGTATCCTAGTGGTTAGAGTGTTGGGCTAGTAACTGGCAGGTAGCCTAGGGGTTAGAGTGTTTGGCTAGTAACCGGAAGGTAGACTGGTGGTTAGAGTGTTGGGCTAGTAACCGGCAGGTAGCCTAGTGGTTAGAGTGTTGGGCTAATAACCGGCAGGTAGCCTAGTGGTTAGAGTGTTGGGCTAGTAACCGGCAGGTAGCCTAGTAGTTAGAGCGTTGGGCTAGTAACCGGCAGGTAGCCTAGTGGTTAGAGTGTTGGGCTAGTAACCAGGCAGGGCTAGTGGTTAGAGGTAGCATAGTGTGGTTAGGTAGAGTGTTGGACTAGTAACCGGCAGGTAGCCTAGTGGTTAGAGCGTTGGGCTAGTTAGAGCGTTGGGCTAGTAACCGGCAGCCAGTGGTATCCTAGTGGTTAGAGTGTTGGCAGGTAGCTAGTGGTTAAGTGTTGGCAGGTAGCCTAGGGGTTAGAGTGTTGGGCTAGTAACTGGCAGGTAGCCTAGGGGTTAGAGGTTGGACTAGTAACCAGCAGGTATCCTGGTTAGAGTGTTGGGCTAGTAACCGGCAGGTAGCCTAGTGGTTAGAGTGTTGGGCTAGTAACCGGCAGGTAGCCTAGTAGTTAGTGTTGGGCTAGTTGGCAGGTAGCCTAGGGTAACCTAGGCAGGTAGCCTAGTGGTTAGAGTGTTGGGCTAGTAACCGGCAGGTAGCCTAGTGGTTAGAGTTAGGTAGCCTAGTGGTTTGGGCTAGTAACCGGCAGGTAGCCTAGTGGTTAGAGTGTTGGGCTAGTAAGCCTAGTGGTTAGAGTGTTGGGCTAGTAAGCCTAGTGGTTAGAGTGTTGGGCTAGTAACCGGCAGGTAGCCTAGTGGTTAGAGTGTTGGGCTAGTAACCGGCAGGTAGCCTAGCGGTTAGAGTGTTGGGCTAGTAACCGGCAGGTAGCCTAGCGGTTAGAGTGTTGGGCCAGTAACCGGCAGGTATCCTAGCGGTTAGAGTGTTGGGCTAGTAACCGGCAGGTAGCCTAGCGGTTAGAGTGTTGGGCCAGTAACCGGCAGGTCTCTAGTTCAAATCCCCAAGTTTACAAGGTGAAAAATCTGTTGATGTGCCCTTAAACAAGCCACTTAATAGTAATTGCCCCAGGATCACCGTTGATTACGGCAGACCTTGGCCTTGATCACATTCTCCTAGGGTGTCTCAGGGTGAGTTGGGGTATCAAATGTTTTGGTCACAAGCAGCGAATACAACAGGTGGTGAATTTATAATGAAATACGAAAAACATGTTTTCAATACATACCTTTGTATTAATACGTACTTGTATACGTGTTAAATAGGACCAAATACAAGTACCCACCTAATTATTAATGTTGGTCAGAGCTAGCGAAAGGTAATGCACTGCTTCATAGGGAACAGACGGCCATTTTGGATGTGGTTGTTCATAGGGAACAGACGGCCATTTTGGATGTGGTTGTTCCCAAGTGTGACATGATCTTGTGTCCACAGTGGTTTGGGAACCTGGTGACTCTGAGATGGTGGAATGACCTGTGGCTGAACGAGGGCTTTGCCAGCTACGTGGAGTATCTAGGAGCTGACTACGCTGAACCCACGTGGAACATCGTAAGACTGATCACCCTCACAGGAGGATTAATCTGATCATATAGAGTACAGTAAGACTGATCACTCTTTCAGGAGGATTGATCTGATCATATAGACTACAGTAAGACTGATCACCCTTACAGGAGGATTAATCTGATCATATAGACTACAGTAAGACTGATCACCCTCACAGGAGGATTAATCTGATCATATAGACTACAGTAAGACTGATCACCCTTACAGGAGGATTAATCTGATCATATAGAGTACAGTGAGACTGATCACCCTTACAGGAGGATTAATCTGATCATATAGAGTACAGTAAGACTGATCACTCTTACAGGAGGATTGATCTGATCATATAGAGTACAGTACGACTGATCACTCTTACAGGAGGATTAATCTGATCATATAGAGTACAGTAAGACTGATCACCCTCACAGGAGGATTAATCTGATCATATAGAGTACAGTAAGACTGATCCCTCTCTCTCCCTAGAAAGAGCAGACCATCCTGAATGATGTCCACAAGGTGTTTGCTGTGGACGCCCTGGCCTCATCTCATCCTCTGTCCCGGAAAGAGGAGGAAGTCAACCAGCCCGACGAGATCAGTGAGATGTTCAACACCATCTCCTACAGCAAGGTTCTCTATGTTCTAGAACATCTCCTACAGCAAGGTTCTCTATGTTCTAGAAAATCTCCTACAGCAAGGTTCTCTATGTTCTAGACCATCTCCTACAGCAAGGTTCTCTATGTTCTAGACCATCTCCTACAGCAAGGTTCTCTATGTTGTAGACCATCTCCTACAGCAAGGTTCTCTATGTTCTAGACCATCTCCTACAGCAAGGTTCTCTATGTTCTAGAACATCTCCTACAGCAAGGTTTTCTATGTTCTAGAACATCTCCTACAGCAAGGTTCTCTACGTTGTAGACCATCTCCTACAGCAAGGTTCTCTATGTTCTAGACCATCTCCTACAGCAAGGTTCTCTATGTTGTAGACCATCTCCTACAGCAAGGTTATCTATTGTTCTCCATGTTCTAGACCATCTCCTACAGCAAGGTTCTCTATGGTTCTTCATGTTCTGGACCATCTCCTACAGCAAGGTTCTCTATGGTTCTCTATGTTCTAGACCATCTCCTACAGCAAGGTTCTCTATGGTTCTCCATGTTCTAGACCATCTCCTACAGCAAGGTTCACAGCAAGGTTCTCCATGTTTTAGGCCATCTCCTACAGCAAGGTTCTCCATGGTTCTCCATGTTCTAGACCATCTCCTACAGCAAAGTTCTCCATGGTTCTCAACATTTAAAGACCCGAAGAAAGCATGCCTCCCACCCCTTCCCATCCCACCCAGAAACGTATCAGTGCCCCTCCAACCCATCCATCCCTTGATTCAACCAGTAGATTCCCTCCAATCGCCCTCTCCCTCCCCCACAATGACCAGACCCCCCCACCCCCCACCCACCTTCCCCGTGGGCCTGGAATCAAAGAACATAATACAAGTCTAAATAAATATCTGTAACTGGTTTGTGTGTGTTGGGCTTTAGCTGCAATTATTCTTCAAGACACTCCCATTATTCTTCAAGACACTCCCATTATTCTTCAAGACACTCCCATTATTCTTCAAGACACTCCCATTATTCTTCAAGACACTCCCATTATTCTTCAAGACACTCCCACATCATATGGAGGAATGTGCCGACCTGATTTCAGGGGACACAGTGAACAGTTGGGGACAATTTCCTCATACCATATTTCCTTGGTGTTAAATACATTCTGTGAACAAACTTAAAATGTATATGTTGATGGTTCGGATTACGGGATGCCAAAATCACATTTTTCCATATCCTGTTCCAGTTAATAAAGGGTGGTTCAGATTAAATTAAATCTGTGGACCAGGTAGAATAGAGTGTTTGTTGAGAACGTGCTAACACAGTTAACAAGATGTTCAACACCATCATCTACTGCAAGGGTTTTCTCTGTTCTAGACCACATATACAACAGAGACTGGTAGAGAGTATCTCACTGTAAAACACAAGCTGGGAGATGGTTACACCTCTCTGGTGTAGTAGTGAGCTCCATGGTTACACCTTCTCTCTGGTGTAGTAGGGAGATCCATGGTTACACCTTCTCTCTCTGGTGTAGTAGTGAGCTCCATGGTTACACCTTCTCTCTCTGGTGTAGTAGGGAGCTCCATGGTTACACCTTCTCTCTCTGGTGTAGTAGTGAGCTCCATGGTTACACCTTCTCTCTGGTGTAGTAGGGAGATCCATGGTTACACCTTCTCTCTCTGGTGTAGTAGTGAGCTCCATGGTTACACCTTCTCTCTGGTGTAGTAGGGAGATCCATGGTTACACCTTCTCTCTCTGGTGTAGTAGTGAGCTCCATGGTTACACCTTCTCTCTCTGGTGTAGTAGGGAGCTCCATGGTTACACCTTCTCTCTCTAGTGTAGTAGAGAGATCCATGGTTACACCTTCTCTCTCTAGTGTAGTAGTGAGCTCCATGGTTACACCTTCTCTCTCTGGTGTTGTAGGGAGCTCCATGGTTACACCTTCTCTCTCTGGTGTAGTAGGGAGATCCATGGTTACACCTTCTCTCTCTGGTGTAGTAGGGAGCTCCATGGTTACACCTTCTCTCTCTGGTGTAGTAGGGAGCTCCATGGTTACACCTTCTCTCTAGTGTAGTAGGGAGCTCCATGGTTACACCTTCTCTCTCTATTGTAGTAGGGAGATCCATGGTTACACCTTCTCTCTCTGGTGTAGTAGGGAGCTCCATGGTTACACCTTCTCTCTAGTGTAGTAGGGAGCTCCATGGTTACACCTTCTCTCTCTGGTGTAGTAGTGAGCTCCATGGTTACACCTTCTCTCTGGTGTAGTAGTGAGCTCCATGGTTACACCTTCTCTCTCTGGTGTAGTAGGGAGCTCCATGGTTACACCTTCTCTCTAGTGTAGTAGGGAGCTCCATGGTTACACCTTCTCTCTCTGGTGTAGTAGTGAGCTCCATGGTTACACCTTCTCTCTCTGGTGTAGTAGGGAGCTCTATGGTTACACCTTCTCTCTCTGGTGTAGTAGGGAGCTCCATGGTTACACCTTTCTCTCTGGTGTAGTAGGGAGCTCTATGGTTACACCTTCTCTCTCTGGTGTAGTAGGGAGCTCCATGGTTACACCTTCTCTCTCTGGTGTAGGAGGGAGCTCCATGGTTACACCTTCTCTCTCTGGTGTAGTAGGGAGCTCCATGGTTACACCTTCTCTCTCTGGTGTAGGAGGGAGCTCCATGGTTACACCTTCTCTCTCTGGTGTAGTAGGGAGCTCCATGGTTACACCTTCTCTCTCTGGTGTGTAGGGAGCTCCATGGTTACACCTTCTCTCTGGTGTTGTAGGGAGATCCATGGTTACACCTTCTCTCTCTGGTGTAGTAGGGAGCTCCATGGTTACACCTTCTCTCTCTGGTGTAGTAGGGAGCTCCATGGTTACACCTTCTCTCTAGTGTAGTAGGGAGCTCCATGGTTACACCTTCTCTCTCTGGTGTAGTAGGGAGCTCCATGGTTACACCTTCTCTCTCTGGTGTAGTAGGGAGCTCCATGGTTACACCTTCTCTCTCTGGTGTAGTAGGGAGCTCCATGGTTACACCTTCTCTCTCTGGTGTAGTAGGAGCTCCATGGTTACACCTTTCTCTCTGGTGTAGTAGGGAGCTCCATGGTTACACCTTCTCTCTCTGGTGTAGTAGGGAGCTCCATGGTTACACCTTCTCTCTCTGGTGTAGTAGGGAGCTCCATGGTTACACCTTCTCTCTCTGGTGTAGTAGGGAGCTCCATGGTTACACCTTCTCTCTCTGGTGTGTAGGGAGCTCCATGGTTACACCTTCTCTCTCTGGTGTAGTAGGGAGCTCCATGGTTACACCTTCTCTCTCTGGTGTAGTAGTGAGCTCCATGGTTACACCTTCTCTCTCTGGTGTAGTAGGGAGCTCCATGGTTACACCTTCTCTCTCTGGTGTAGTAGGGAGCTCCATGGTTACACCTTCTCTCTCTGGTGTAGTAGGGAGCTCCATGGTTACACCTTCTCTCTCTGGTGTAGTAGGGAGCTCCATGGTTACACCTTCTCTCTCTGGTGTAGTAGGGAGCTCCATGGTTACACCTTCTCTCTCTGGTGTAGTAGGAGCTCCATGGTTACACCTTCTCTCTCTAGTGTAGTAGGGAGCTCCATGGTTACACCTTCTCTCTCTAGTGTAGTAGTGAGATCCATGGTTACACCTTCTCTCTCTGGTGTAGTAGGAGCTCCATGGTTACACCTTCTCTCTCTGGTGTAGTAGGGAGATCCATGGTTACACCTTCTCTCTCTGGTGTAGTAGGGAGCTCCATGGTTACACCTTCTCTCTCTGGTGTAGTAGGGAGCTCCATGGTTACACCTTTCTCTCTGGTGTAGTAGGGAGCTCCATGGTTACACCTTCTCTCTCTAGTGTAGTAGGGAGCTCCATGGTTACACCTTCTCTCTCTGGTGTTGTAGGGAGCTCCATGGTTACACCTTCTCTTTCTGGTGTAGTAGGGAGCTCCATGGTTACACCTTCTCTCTCTGGTGTAGTAGGGAGCTCCATGGTTACACCTTCTCTCTGGTGTAGTAGTGAGCTCCATGGTTACACCTTCTCTCTGGTGTAGTAGTGAGCTCCATGGTTACACCTTCTCTCTCTGGTGTAGTAGGGAGCTCCATGGTTACACCTTCTCTCTAGTGTAGTAGGGAGCTCCATGGTTACACCTTCTCTCTAGTGTAGTAGGGAGCTCCATGGTTACACCTTCTCTCTCTGGTGTAGTAGTGAGCTCCATGGTTACACCTTCTCTCTCTGGTGTAGTAGGGAGCTCTATGGTTACACCTTCTCTCTCTGGTGTAGTAGGGAGCTCCATGGTTACACCTTCTCTCTCTGGTGTAGGAGGGAGCTCCATGGTTACACCTTCTCTCTCTGGTGTAGTAGGGAGCTCCATAGTTACACCTTCTCTCTCTAGTGTAGTAGGGAGCTCCATGGTTACACCTTCTCTCTCTGGTGTAGGAGGGAGATCCATGGTTACACCTTCTCTCTCTAGTGTAGTAGGGAGCTCCATGGTTACACCTTCTCTCTCTGGTGTAGGAGGGAGATCCATGGTTACACCTTCTCTCTCTGGTGTAGTAGAGAGCTCCATGGTTACACCTTCTCTCTCTGGTGTAGGAGGGAGATCCATGGTTACACCTTCTCTTTCTGGTGTAGTAGTGAGCGCCATGGTTACACCTTCTCTCTCTGGTGTAGTAGTGAGCTCCATGGTTACACCTTCTCTCTCTGGTGTAGTAGTGAGCTCCATGGTTACACCTTCTCTCTCTTGTGTAGTAGTGAGCTCCATGGTTACACCTTCTCTCTCTGGTGTAGTAGGGAGCACCATGGTTACACCTTCTCTCTCTAGTGTAGTAGGGAGCTCTATGGTTACACCTTCTCTCTCTGGTGTAGTAGGGAGATCCATGGTTACACCTTCTCTCTCTGGTGTAGTAGGGAGATCCATGGTTACACCTTCTCTCTCTGGTGTAGTAGAGAGCTCCATGGTTACACCTTCTCTCTCTGGTGTAGTAGTGAGCTCCATGGTTACACCTTCTCTCTCTGGTGTAGTAGGGAGCTCCATGGTTACACCTTCTCTCTCTGGTGTAGTAGGGAGATCCATGGTTACACCTTCTCTCTCTGGTGTAGTAGGAGCTCCATGGTTACACCTCTCTCTCTGGTGTAGTAGGGAGCTCCATGGTTACACCTTCTCTCTCTGGTGTAGTAGGGAGCTCCATGGTTACACCTTCTCTCTCTGGTGTAGTAGGGAGCTCCATGGTTACACCTTCTCTCTCTGGTGTAGTAGGGAGCTCCATGGTTACACCTTCTCTCTCTGGTGTAGTAGGGAGCTCCATGGTTACACCTTCTCTCTCTGGTGTAGTAGGGAGCTCCATGGTTACACCTTCTCTCTGGTGTAGTAGTGAGCTCCATGGTTACACCTTCTCTCTCTGGTGTAGTAGGGAGCTCCATGGTTACACCTTTCTCTCTGGTGTAGTAGGGAGCTCCATGGTTACACTTCTCTCTCTGGTGTAGTAGGGAGCTCCATGGTTACACCTTCTCTCTCTGGTGTAGTAGGGAGCTCCATGGTTACACCTTCTCTCTCTGGTGTAGTAGGGAGCTCCATGGTTACACCTTCTCTCTCTGGTGTAGTAGGGAGCTCCATGGTTACACCTTCTCTCTCTGGTGTAGTAGGGAGCTCCATGGTTACACCTTCTCTCTCTGGTGTAGTAGAGAGATCCATGGTTACACCTTCTCTCTCTAGTGTAGTAGGGAGCTCCATGGTTACACCTTCTCTCTCTAGTGTAGTAGAGAGATCCATGGTTACACCTTCTCTCTAGTGTAGTAGTGAGCTCCATGGTTACACCTTCTCTCTCTGGTGTTGTAGGGAGCTCCATGGTTACACCTTCTATCTCTGGTGTTGTAGGGAGATCCATGGTTACACCTTCTCTCTCTGGTGTAGTAGGGAGCTCCATGGTTACACCTTCTCTCTCTGGTGTAGTAGGGAGCTCCATGGTTACACCTTCTCTCTAGTGTAGTAGGGAGCTCCATGGTTACACCTTCTCTCTCTATTGTAGTAGGGAGATCCATGGTTACACCTTCTCTCTCTGGTGTAGTAGGGAGCTCCATGGTTACACCTTCTCTCTGGTGTAGTAGTGAGCTCCATGGTTACACCTTCTCTCTCTGGTGTAGTAGGGAGCTCCATGGTTACACCTTCTCTCTCTAGTGTAGTAGGGAGCTCCATGGTTACACCTTCTCTCTCTGGTGTAGGAGGGAGCTCCATGGTTACACCTTCTCTCTCTGGTGTAGTAGGGAGATCCATGGTTACACCTTCTCTCTCTGGTGTAGTAGAGAGCTCCATGGTTACACCTTACTCTCTGGTGTAGTAGGGAGATCCATGGTTACACCTTCTCTTTCTGGTGTAGTAGTGAGCGCCATGGTTACACCTTCTCTCTCTGGTGTAGTAGTGAGCTCCATGGTTACACCTTCTCTCTCTGGTGTAGTAGGGAGCTCCATGGTTACACCTTCTCTCTCTGGTGTAGTAGTGAGCTCCATGGTTACACCTTCTCTCTGGTGTAGTAGGGAGCTCCATGGTTACACCTCTCTCTCTGGTGTAGTAGGGAGCTCCATGGTTACACCTTCTCTCTCTGGTGTAGTAGTGAGCTCCATGGTTACACCTTCTCTCTCTGGTGTAGTAGTGAGCTCCATGGTTACACCTTCTCTCTCTGGTGTAGTAGGGAGCTCCATGGTTACACCTTCTCTCTCTAGTGTAGTAGAGAGATCCATGGTTACACCTTCTCTCTCTGGTGTAGTAGGGAGCTCCATGGTTACACCTTCTCTCTCTGGTGTAGTAGGGAGCTCCATGGTTACACCTTCTCTCTCTGGTGTAGTAGGGAGATCCATGGTTACACCTTCTCTCTCTGGTGTAGTAGGGAGCTCCATGGTTACACCTTCTCTCTCTGGTGTAGTAGGGAGCTCCATGGTTACACCTTCTCTCTAGTGTAGTAGGGAGCTCCATGGTTACACCTTCTCTCTCTATTGTAGTAGGGAGATCCATGGTTACACCTTCTCTCTCTGGTGTAGTAGGGAGCTCCATGGTTACACCTTCTCTCTAGTGTAGTAGGGATCTCCATGGTTACACCTTCTCTCTCTGGTGTAGTAGTGAGCTCCATGGTTACACCTTCTCTCTGGTGTAGTAGTGAGCTCCATGGTTACACCTTCTCTCTCTGGTGTAGTAGGGAGCTCCATGGTTACACCTTCTCTCTCTGGTGTAGTAGGGAGCTCCATGGTTACACCTTCTCTCTCTGGTGTAGTAGGGAGCTCCATGGTTACACCTTCTCTCTCTGGTGTAGTAGGGAGCTCCATGGTTACACCTTCTCTCTCTGGTGTAGTAGGGAGCTCCATGGTTACACCTTCTCTCTCTGGTGTAGTAGGGAGCTCCATGGTTACACCTTCTCTCTCTGGTGTAGTAGGGAGCTCCATGGTTACACCTTCTCTCTCTAGTGTAGTAGGGAGCTCCATGGTTACACCTTCTCTCTCTGGTGTAGTAGGGAGATCCATGGTTACACCTTCTCTCTCTGGTGTAGTAGGGAGCTCCATGGTTACACCTTCTCTCTCTGGTGTAGTAGGGAGCTCCATGGTTACACCTTCTCTCTCTGGTGTAGTAGTGAGCTCCATGGTTACACCTTCTCTCTGGTGTAGTAGGGAGATCCATGGTTACACCTTCTCTCTCTGGTGTAGTAGTGAGCTCCATGGTTACACCTTCTCTCTCTGGTGTAGTAGTGAGCTCCATGGTTACACCTTCTCTCTCTGGTGTAGTAGTGAGCTCCATGGTTACACCTTCTCTCTCTGGTGTAGTAGGGAGCTCCATGGTTACACCTCTCTCTCTGGTGTAGTAGGGAGCTCCATGGTTACACCTTCTCTCTCTGGTGTAGTAGGGAGCTCCATGGTTACACCTCTCTCTCTGGTGTAGTAGGGAGCTCCATGGTTACACCTTCTCTCTGGTGTAGTAGGGAGCTCCATGGTTACACCTTCTCTCTCTGGTGTAGTAGGGAGCTCCATGGTTACACCTTCTCTCTGGTGTAGTAGGAGCTCCATGGTTACACCTTCTCTCTCTGGTGTAGTAGGGAGCTCCATGGTTACACCTTTCTCTCTGGTGTAGTAGGGAGCTCCATGGTTACACCTTCTCTCTCTGGTGTAGTAGGTGAGTAGGTAGCTCCATGGTTACACCTTCTCTCTCTGGTGTAGTAGGGAGCTCCATGGTTACACCTTCTCTCTCTGGTGTAGTAGGGAGCTCCATGGTTACACCTTCTCTCTCTGGTGTAGTAGGGAGCTCCATGGTTACACCTTCTCTCTCTGGTGTAGTAGGGAGCTCCATGGTTACACCTTCTCTCTCTGGTGTAGTAGGGAGCTCCATGGTTACACCTTCTCTCTCTGGTGTAGTAGGGAGCTCCATGGTTACACCTTCTCTCTCTGGTGTAGTAGGGAGCTCCATGGTTACACCTTCTCTCTCTGGTGTAGTAGGGAGCTCCATGGTTACACCTTCTCTCTCTGGTGTAGTAGGGAGCTCCATGGTTACACCTTCTCTCTCTGGTGTAGTAGGGAGCTCCATGGTTACACCTTCTCTCTCTGGTGTAGTAGGGAGCTCCATGGTTACACCTTCTCTCTCTGGTGTAGTAGGGAGCTCCATGGTTACACCTTCTCTCTCTGGTGTAGTAGGGAGCTCCATGGTTACACCTTCTCTCTCTGGTGTAGTAGGAGCTCCATGGTTACACCTTCTCTCTCTGGTGTAGTAGGAGCTCCATGGTTACACCTTCTCTCTCTGGTGTAGTAGGGAGCTCCATGGTTACACCTTCTCTCTCTGGTGTAGTAGGGAGCTCCATGGTTACACCTTCTCTCTGGTGTAGTAGGGAGCTCCATGGTTACACCTTCTCTCTCTGGTGTAGTAGGGAGCTCCATGGTTACACCTTCTCTCTCTGGTGTAGTAGGGAGCTCCATGGTTACACCTTCTCTCTCTGGTGTAGTAGGGAGCTCCATGGTTACACCTTCTCTCTCTGGTGTAGTAGGGAGCTCCATGGTTACACCTTCTCTCTCTGGTGTAGTAGGAGCTCCATGGTTACACCTTCTCTCTCTGGTGTAGTAGGGAGATCCATGGTTACACCTTCTCTCTCTGGTGTAGTAGTGAGCTCCATGGTTACACCTTTCTCTCTGGTGTAGTAGTGAGCTCCATGGTTACACCTTCTCTCTCTGGTGTAGTAGGGAGCTCCATGGTTACACCTTCTCTCTCTGGTGTAGTAGGGAGCTCCATGGTTACACCTTCTCTCTCTGGTGTAGTAGGGAGCTCCATGGTTACACCTTTCTCTCTGGTGTAGTAGGGAGCTCCATGGTTACACCTTCTCTCTCTGGTGTAGTAGTGAGCTCCATGGTTACACCTTCTCTCTGGTGTAGTAGGGAGCTCCATGGTTACACCTTCTCTCTCTGGTGTTGTAGGGAGCTCCATGGTTACACCTTCTCTCTCTGGTGTAGTAGGGAGCTCCATGGTTACACCTTCTCTCTCTGGTGTAGTAGGGAGCTCCATGGTTACACCTTCTCTCTCTGGTGTAGTAGGGAGCTCCATGGTTACACCTTCTCTCTGGTGTAGTAGTGAGCTCCATGGTTACACCTTCTCTCTCTGGTGTAGTAGGGAGCTCCATGGTTACACCTTCTCTCTCTGGTGTAGTAGGGAGCTCCATGGTTACACCTTCTCTCTCTGGTGTAGTAGGGAGCTCCATGGTTACACCTTCTCTCTCTGGTGTAGTAGGGAGCTCCATGGTTACACCTTCTCTCTCTGGTGTAGTAGGGAGCTCCATGGTTACACCTTCTCTCTCTGGTGTAGTAGGGAGATCCATGGTTACACCTTCTCTCTCTGGTGTAGTAGTGAGCTCCATGGTTACACCTTCTCTCTCTGGTGTAGTAGTGAGCTCCATGGTTACACCTTCTCTCTCTGGTGTAGTAGTGAGCTCCATGGTTACACCTTCTCTCTGGTGTAGTAGTGAGCTCCATGGTTACACCTTCTCTCTCTGGTGTAGTAGGGAGCTCCATGGTTACACCTTCTCTCTCTGGTGTAGTAGGGAGCTCCATGGTTACACCTTCTCTCTCTGGTGTAGTAGGGAGCTCCATGGTTACACCTTTCTCTCTCTGGTGTAGTAGGGAGCTCCATGGTTACACCTTCTCTCTCTGGTGTAGTAGGGAGCTCCATGGTTACACCTTCTCTCTCTGGTGTAGTAGGGAGCTCCATGGTTACACCTTCTCTCTCTGGTGTAGTAGGGAGCTCCATGGTTACACCTTCTCTCTCTGGTGTAGTAGGGAGCTCCATGGTTACACCTTCTCTCTCTGGTGTAGTAGTGAGCTCCATGGTTACACCTTCTCTCTCTGGTGTAGTAGGGAGCTCCATGGTTACACCTTCTCTCTCTGGTGTAGTAGTGAGCTCCATGGTTACACCTTCTCTCTCTGGTGTAGTAGGGAGCTCCATGGTTACACCTTCTCTCTCTGGTGTAGTAGGAGCTCCATGGTTACACCTTCTCTCTCTGGTGTAGTAGGGAGATCCATGGTTACACCTTCTCTCTCTGGTGTAGTAGTGAGCTCCATGGTTACACCTTCTCTCTCTGGTGTAGTAGTGAGCTCCATGGTTACACCTTCTCTCTCTGGTGTAGTAGGGAGCTCCATGGTTACACCTTCTCTCTCTGGTGTAGTAGAGAGATCCATGGTTACACCTTCTCTCTCTGGTGTAGTAGGGAGCTCCATGGTTACACCTTCTCTCTCTGGTGTAGTAGGGAGCTCCATGGTTACACCTTTCTCTCTGGTGTAGTAGTGAGCTCCATGGTTACACCTTCTCTCTCTGGTGTAGTAGGGAGCTCCATGGTTACACCTTCTCTCTCTGGTGTAGTAGGGAGCTCCATGGTTACACCTTCTCTCTCTGGTGTAGTAGGGAGCTCCATGGTTACACCTTCTCTCTCTGGTGTAGTAGGGAGCTCCATGGTTACACCTTCTCTCTGGTGTAGTAGGGAGCTCCATGGTTACACCTTCTCTCTCTGGTGTAGTAGGGAGATCCATGGTTACACCTTCTCTCTCTGGTGTAGTAGGGAGCTCCATGGTTACACCTTCTCTCTGGTGTAGTAGGAGCTCCATGGTTACACCTTCTCTCTCTGGTGTAGTAGGGAGCTCCATGGTTACACCTTCTCTCTGGTGTAGTAGGGAGCTCCATGGTTACACCTTCTCTCTCTGGTGTAGTAGGGAGCTCCATGGTTACACCTTCTCTCTCTGGTGTAGTAGGGAGCTCCATGGTTACACCTTCTCTCTCTGGTGTAGTAGGAGCTCCATGGTTACACCTTTCTCTCTGGTGTAGTAGTGAGCTCCATGGTTACACCTTCTCTCTCTGGTGTAGTAGTGAGCTCCATGGTTACACCTTCTCTCTCTGGTGTAGTAGTGAGCTCCATGGTTACACCTTCTCTCTCTGGTGTAGTAGGGAGCTCCATGGTTACACCTTCTCTCTCTGGTGTAGTAGGGAGCTCCATGGTTACACCTTCTCTCTCTGGTGTAGTAGGGAGCTCCATGGTTACACCTTCTCTCTGGTGTAGTAGGGAGCTCCATGGTTACACCTTCTCTCTCTGGTGTAGTAGTGAGCTCCATGGTTACACCTTCTCTCTCTGGTGTAGTAGTGAGCTCCATGGTTACACCTTCTCTCTCTGGTGTAGTAGGGAGCTCCATGGTTACACCTTCTCTCTCTGGTGTAGTAGAGAGCTCCATGGTTACACCTTCTCTCTCTGGTGTAGTAGTGAGCTCCATGGTTACACCTTCTCTCTCTGGTGTAGTAGGGAGCTCCATGGTTACACCTTCTCTCTCTGGTGTAGTAGGGAGATCCATGGTTACACCTTCTCTCTCTGGTGTAGTAGGGAGCTCCATGGTTACACCTTCTCTCTCTGGTGTAGTAGTGAGCTCCATGGTTACACCTTCTCTCTCTGGTGTAGTAGGGAGCTCCATGGTTACACCTTCTCTCTCTGGTGTAGTAGGAGCTCCATGGTTACACCTTCTCTCTCTGGTGTAGTAGGGAGCTCCATGGTTACACCTTCTCTCTGGTGTAGTAGGGAGCTCCATGGTTACACCTTCTCTCTCTGGTGTAGTAGTGAGCTCCATGGTTACACCTTCTCTCTGGTGTAGTAGGGAGCTCCATGGTTACACCTTCTCTCTCTGGTGTAGTAGGGAGCTCCATGGTTACACCTTCTCTCTCTGGTGTAGTAGGGAGCTCCATGGTTACACCTTCTCTCTCTGGTGTAGTAGGAGCTCCATGGTTACACCTTCTCTCTCTGGTGTAGTAGGGAGCTCCATGGTTACACCTTCTCTCTGGTGTAGTAGGGAGCTCCATGGTTACACCTTCTCTCTCTGGTGTAGTAGGGAGCTCCATGGTTACACCTTCTCTCTCTGGTGTAGTAGGGAGCTCCATGGTTACACCTTCTCTCTCTGGTGTAGTAGGGAGCTCCATGGTTACACCTTCTCTCTCTGGTGTAGTAGGGAGCTCCATGGTTACACCTTCTCTCTCTGGTGTAGTAGGGAGCTCCATGGTTACACCTTCTCTCTCTGGTGTAGTAGGGAGCTCCATGGTTACACCTTCTCTCTCTGGTGTAGTAGGGAGCTCCATGGTTACACCTTCTCTCTCTGGTGTAGTAGGGAGCTCCATGGTTACACCTTCTCTCTCTGGTGTAGTAGGGAGCTCCATGGTTACACCTTCTCTCTCTGGTGTAGTAGTGAGCTCCATGGTTACACCTTCTCTCTCTGGTGTAGTAGGGAGCTCCATGGTTACACCTTCTCTCTGGTGTAGTAGTGAGCTCCATGGTTACACCTTCTCTCTCTGGTGTAGTAGGGAGCTCCATGGTTACACCTTCTCTCTCTAGTGTAGTAGGGAGCTCTATGGTTACACCTTCTCTCTCTGGTGTAGTAGGGAGATCCATGGTTACACCTTCTCTCTCTGGTGTAGTAGGGAGATCCATGGTTACACCTTCTCTCTCTGGTGTAGTAGGAGCTCCATGGTTACACCTTCTCTCTCTGGTGTAGTAGGGAGCTCCATGGTTACACCTTCTCTCTCTGGTGTAGTAGGGAGCTCCATGGTTACACCTTCTCTCTCTGGTGTAGTAGGGAGCTCCATGGTTACACCTTCTCTCTCTGGTGTTGTAGGGAGCTACATGGTTACACCTTCTCTCTCTGGTGTAGTAGGGAGCTCCATGGTTACACCTTCTCTCTCTGGTGTTGTAGGGAGCTCCATGGTTACACCTTCTCTTTCTGGTGTAGTAGGGAGCTCCATGGTTACACCTTCTCTCTCTGGTGTAGTAGGGAGCTCCATGGTTACACCTTCTCTCTCTGGTGTAGTAGGGAGATCCATGGTTACACCTTCTCTCTCTGGTGTAGTAGTGAGCTCCATGGTTACACCTTCTCTCTCTGGTGTAGTAGTGAGCTCCATGGTTACACCTTCTCTCTCTGGTGTAGTAGTGAGCTACATGGTTACACCTTCTCTCTCTGGTGTAGTAGGGAGCTCCATGGTTACACCTTCTCTCTCTGGTGTTGTAGGGAGCTCCATGGTTACACCTTCTCTTTCTGGTGTAGTAGGGAGCTCCATGGTTACACCTTCTCTCTCTGGTGTAGTAGGGAGCTCCATGGTTACACCTTCTCTCTCTGGTGTAGTAGGGAGATCCATGGTTACACCTTCTCTCTCTGGTGTAGTAGTGAGCTCCATGGTTACACCTTCTCTCTCTGGTGTAGTAGTGAGCTCCATGGTTACACCTTCTCTCTCTGGTGTAGTAGTGAGCTACATGGTTACACCTTCTCTCTGGTGTAGTAGTGAGCTACATGGTTACATCTACTCTCAAGTAAAGAGGTCCCAGAATATTTGTTGATCTGACTGGAAAAAAACCTTAAACTCCAATGCGACTGTTTTTCTCTTTCTCAAATCCTATGATCTCTTCCACCCAGGGTGCTGCAGTTCTGAGGATGCTTTCTGAGTTCCTGACAGAGCCGGTCTTCTCCAGAGGACTTAGTGTGAGTATTGTTACAATGTATTAACCAGAGGACTCACTGTGAGCATAGTCACAGTATATTAACCAGAGGACTCACTGTGAGTGTAGTTAGTGTATTAACCAGAGGACTCACTGTGAGTATAGTTACAGTATATTAACCAGAGGACTCACTGTGAGTATAGTTACAGTATATTAACCAGAGGACTCACTGTGAGTATAGTTACAGTATATTAACCAGAGGACTCACTGTGAGTATAGTCACAGTATATTAACCAGAGGACTCACTGTGAGTATAGTCACAGTATATTAACCAGAGGACTCACTGTGAGTATAGTCACAGTATATTAACCAGAGGACTCACTGTGAGTATAGTAACAGTATATTAACCAGAGGACTCACTGTGAGTATAGTAACAGTATATTAACCAGAGGACTCACTGTGAGTATAGTCACAGTATATTAACCAGAGGACTCACTGTGAGTATAGTAACAGTATATTAACCAGAGGACTCACTGTGAGTATAGTTACAGTATATTAACCAGAGGACTCACTGTGAGTATAGTAACAGTATATTAACCAGAGGACTCACTGTGAGTATAGTCACAGTATATTAACCAGAGGACTCACTGTGAGTATAGTAACAGTATATTAACCAGAGGACTCACTGTGAGTATAGTTACAGTATAGTAACCAGAGGACTCACTGTGAGTATAGTTACAGTATATTAACCAGAGGACTCACTGTGAGTATAGTTACAGACGTCATCAGAGGTGGTCTACAGTATGTTGTCCAGGGGTCAGATGAGGTCGGTGGAGACTCAGTCCAGGGAATCAACCGACATCATGACACTTCATACCTCTCTCTCTCTCTCTCTCTCTCTCTCTCTCTCTAGACCTCTCTCTCTGTCTCTCTCTCTCTACTCTCTCTCTGGGATCTGTCTCTCTCTATTTCTCTCTCTCTCTCCCCCTCTCTCCCCCTCTGATCTGGGTCTCTCCCTCTCCCCCCTGTCTCTATCTCTATGATCCTCTCTATGATCTGTCTACTCTCTCTATGATCTGTCTACTATCTCTATCTCTCTCTCCCCTCTCTCTCTCCCTCTCTCTCTCTGATCTGTCTCTCTCTCTATCTCTATGATCTCTCTACTATCTCCTGATCTCTCTACTATCTCTATCTCTCCCCTCTCTCTCTCCCCCCTCTCTCTCTCTCAGTCCTACCTGAATGAGTTTGCCTTCAACAACACAGTGTATTCAGATCTCTGGGATCATCTTCAGAAAGTAAGTCATATTCTACCATTTATACAGTATGATAAATAGACCTCTATACTCTCTCTATGATCTGTCTACTATCTCTATGATCTGTCTACTATCTCTATGATCTGTCTACTATCTCTATGATCTGTCTATACTCTCTATGATCTGTCTACTATCTCTATGATCTCCCTCTCTCCTCTCTATGATCATCTTCATCCATGGATACAGTATGATAAATAGACCTCTATGACTCTCTATGATCTATGATCTGTCTACTATCTCTATGATCTGTCTACTATCTCTATGATCTACTATCTCTGATCTGTCTATCTCTATGATCTGTCTACTATCTCTATGATCTGTCTACTATCTCTATGATCTGTCTACTATCTCTATGATCTGTCTACTATCTCTATGATCTGTCTACTATCTCTATGATCTGTCTACTATCTCTGATCTGTCTACTATCTCTATGATCTGTCTACTATCTCTATGATCTGTCTACTATCTCTATGATCTGTCTACTATCTCTGGGATCTCTCTCTGATCTTCACCATGGATACAGTATGAGACCTCTATACTATCTCTATGATACTATCTCTATGATCTCCTCTCTCTCTACTATCTCTATGATCTGTCTACTATCTCTATGATCTGTCTACTATCTCTATGATCTGTCTACTATCTCTATGATCTGTCTACTATCTCTATGATCTGTCTACTATCTCTATGATCTGTCTACTATCTCTATGATCTGTCTACTCTCTCTATGATCTGTCTACTATCTCTATGATCTGTCTACTATCTCTATGATCTGTCTACTATCTCTATGATCTGTCTACTATCTCTATGATCTGTCTACTATCTCTATGATCTGTCTCTACTATCTCTATGATCTGTCTACTATCTCTATGATCTGTCTACTATCTCTATGATCTGTCTACTATCTCTATGATCTGTGTACTATCTCTATGATCTGTCTACTATCTCTATGATCTGTCTACTATCTCTATGATCTGTCTACTCTCTCTATGATCTGTCTACTCTCTCTATGATCTGTCTACTATCTCTATGATCTCTCTCTCTCCTCTCTGGGATCATCTTCACCATGGATACAGTATGATAAATAGACCTCTATACTATCTCTATGATCTGTCTACTATCTCTATGATCTGTCTACTATCTCTATGATCTCCCTCTCTCCTCTCTGGGATCATCTTCACCATGGATACAGTATGATAAATAGACCTCTATACTCTCTCTATGATCTGTCTACTATCTCTATGATCTGTCTACTATCTCTATGATCTGTCTACTATCTCTATGATCTGTCTACTATCTCTATGATCTGTCTACTATCTCTATGATCTGTCTACTATCTCTACTATCTCTATGATCTGTCTACTATCTCTATGATCTGTCTACTATCTCTATGATCTGTCTACTATCTCTATGATCTGTCTACTATCTCTACTATCTCTATGATCTGTCTACTATCTCTATGATCTGTCTACTATCTCTATGATCTGTCTACTATCTCTATGATCTGTCTACTATCTCTATGATCTGTCTACTATCTCTATGATCTGTCTACTATCTCTATGATCTGTCTACTATCTCTATGATCTGTCTACTATCTCTATGATCTGTCTACTCTCTCTATGATCTGTCTACTCTCTCTATGATCTGTCTACTCTCTCTATGATCTGTCTACTATCTCTATGATCTGTCTACTATCTCTATGATCTGTCTACTATCTCTATGATCTGTCTACTATCTCTATGATCTCCCTCTCTCCTCTCTGGGATCATCTTCACCATGGATACAGTATGATAAATAGACCTCTATACTATCTCTATGATCTGTCTACTATCTCTATGATCTGTCTACTATCTCTATGATCTGTCTACTATCTCTATGATCTGTCTACTATCTCTATGATCTGTCTACTATCTCTATGATCTGTCTACTATCTCTATGATCTGTCTACTATCTCTATGATCTGTCTACTATCTCTGATCTCTCTCTATCTCTATGATCTGTCTCCTCTCTATGATCTGTCTATCTCTATGATCTGTCTATATCTCTATGTCTGTCTACTATCTCTACTCTCTCTATGATCTGTCTACTCTCTCTATGATCTCTATGATCTGATCTGTCTATCTCTATGATCTGTCTACTATCTCTATGATCTCCCTCTCTCCTCTCTGGGATCATCTTCACCATGGATACAGTATGATAAATAGACCTCTATACTCTCTATGATCTGTCTACTATCTCTATGATCTGTCTACTATCTCTATGATCTGTCTACTATCTCTATGATCTGTCTACTATCTCTATGATCTGTCTACTATCTCTATGATCTGTCTACTATCTCTATGATCTGTCTACTATCTCTATGATCTGTCTACTATCTCTATGATCTGTCTACTATCTCTATGATCTCCCTCTCTCCTCTCTGGGATCATCTTCACCATGGATACAGTATGATAAATAGACCTCTATACTATCTCTATGATCTGTCTACTATCTCTATGATCTGTCTACTATCTCTATGATCTCTCTCTCCTCTCTGGGATCATCTTCACCATGGATACAGTATGATAAATAGACCTCTATACTATCTCTATGATCTGTCTCTCTATTATCTCATTTTCAATCTACAATTAGCTTTCTACTAAAATGAGTATTAAATATAATCTGTATCTCTGAAAATCCCCTGTGGTTGAAATCTGTCTCTGGGATCATCGACCATGGATACAGAGATGGTGCCGTTGATCTGTCTCTCTATCATTAAATCTGTGATCTGTCTACTATCCTAGAGATGGTATCGTTGTACTCTCTATCATTAAATCTGTTCTGAACGACCCTAGAGATGGTGCCGTTGTACTCTCTATCATTAAATCTGTTCTGGGATCGACCCTAGAGATGGTATCGTTGTACTCTCTATCATTAAATCTGTTCTGAACGACCCTAGAGATGGTATCGTTGTACTCTCTATCATTAAATCTGTTCTGAACGACCCTAGAGATGGTGCCGTTGTACTCTCTATCATTAAATCTGTCCTGAACGACCCTAGAGATGGTATCGTTGTACTCTCTATCATTAAATCTGTTCTGAACGACCCTAGAGATGGTGCCGTTGTACTCTCTATCATTAAATCTGTCCTGAACGACCCTAGAGATGGTGCCGTTGTACTCTCTATCATTAAATCTGTTCTGAACGACCCTAGAGATGGTGCCGTTGTACTCTCTATCATTAAATCTGTTCTGAGCGACCCTAGAGATGGTGCCGTTGTACTCTCTATCATTAAATCTGTCTTGAATGACCCTAGAGATGGTGCCGTTGTACTCTCTATCATTAAATCTGTCTTGAGCGACCCTAGAGATGGTGCCGTTGTACTCTCTATCATTAAATCTGTTCTGAGCGACCCTAGAGATGGTGCCGTTGTACTCTCTATCATTAAATCTGTTCTGAGCGACCCTAGAGATGGTGCCGTTGTACTCTCTATCATTAAATCTGTTCTGAGCGACCCTAGAGATGGTGCCGTTGTACTCTCTATCATTAAATCTGTTCTGAGTGACCCTAGAGATGGTGCCGTTGTACTCTCTATCATTAAATCTGTTCTGAACGACCCTAGAGATGGTGCCGTTGTACTCTCTATCATTAAATCTGTCTTGAACGACCCTAGAGATGGTGCCGTTGTACTCTCTATCATTAAATCTGCCTTGAACGACCCTAGAGATGGTGCCGTTGTACTCTCTATCATTAAATCTGTTCTGAACGACCCTAGAGATGGTATCGTTGTACTCTCTATCATTAAATCTGTTCTGAACGACCCTAGAGATGGTGCCGTTGTACTCTCTATCATTAAATCTGTCCTGAGCGACCCTAGAGATGGTGCCGTTGTACTCTCTATCATTAAATCTGTTCTGAACGACCCTAGAGATGGTGCCGTTGTACTCTCCTTCATTAAATCTGTCTTGAACGACCCTAGAGATGGTGCCGTTGTACTCTCTATCATTAAATCTGTTCTGAACGACCCTAGAGATGGTGCCGTTGTACTCTCTATCATTAAATCTGTTCTGAACGACCCTAGAGATGGTGCCGTTGTACTCTCTATCATTAAATCTGTTCTGAACGACCCTAGAGATGGTGCCGTTGTACTCTCCATCATTAAATCTGTTCTGAACGACCCTAGAGATGGTGCCGTTGTACTCTCCTTCATTAAATCTGTTCTGAACGACCCTAGAGATGGTGCCGTTGTACTCTCTATCATTAAATCTGTTCTGAACGACCCTAGAGATGGTGCCGTTGTACTCTCTATCATTAAATCTGTTCTGAACGACCCTAGAGATGGTGCCGTTGTACTCTCTATCATTAAATCTGTTCTGAACGACCCTAGAGATGGTGCCGTTGTACTCTCCTTCATTAAATCTGTTCTGAACGACCCTAGAGATGGTGCCGTTGTACTCTCCTTCATTAAATCTGTCTTGAACGACCCTAGAGATGGTGCCGTTGTACTCTCTATCATTAAATCTGTTCTGAACGACCCTAGAGATGGTGCCGTTGTACTCTCTATCATTAAATCTGTTCTGAACGACCCTAGAGATGGTGCCGTTGTACTCTCCTTCATTAAATCTGTTCTGAACGACCCTAGAGATGGTGCCGTTGTACTCTCTATCATTAAATCTGTTCTGAACGACCCTAGAGATGGTGCCGTTGTACTCTCTATCATTAAATCTGTTCTGAACGACCCTAGAGATGGTGCCGTTGTACTCTCTATCATTAAATCTGTTCTGAACGACCCTAGAGATGGTGCCGTTGTACTCTCTATCATTAAATCTGTTCTGAACGACCCTAGAGATGGTGCCGTTGTACTCTCTATCATTAAATCTGTTCTGAACGACCCTAGAGATGGTGCCGTTGTACTCTCTATCATTAAATCTGTCTTGAGCGACCCTAGAGATGGTGCCGTTGTACTCTCTATCATTAAATCTGTCTTGAGCGACCCTAGAGATGGTGCCGTTGTACTCTCTATCATTAAATCTGTCTTGAGCGACCCTAGAGATGGTGCCGTTGTACTCTCTATCATTAAATCTGTTCTGAACGACCCTAGAGATGGTGCCGTTGTACTCTCCTTCATTAAGGTGTTGTTATGTGTTCCATCCTCTGACAGGCAGTCCTCACCACTCCAGGGATGAGTCTACCTCACACAGTGCATGACATCATGAACCGCTGGATCCTCCAGATGGGCTTCCCAGTGGTTACCATAGATACGGCCACGGGACACATTACCCAGAAGCACTTCCTCCTGGACCCTGACTCTGTAGTGGACAGACCCTCTCCATACAAGTAAATATTCTTCTTGAGCTCATTTCTGTGATGCTGTTTTACCATAGACAAGGGGTGGCAGGTAGCATAGAGGTTAAGAGCGTTGGGCCAGTGACTGAAAGGTTGCTGTTTGTAATCCCCGAGCCGGTCTGCACAGTTAACCCCTAACAACAAGGCAGTTAACCCCCAAAACAATGCAGTTAACCCCCAACAAGAAGGCAGTTAACCCCCAACGACAAGGCAGTTAACCCCCAACGACAAGGCAGTTAACCCCCAACAACAAGGCAGTTAACCCCCAACGACAAGGCAGTTAACCCCCAACGACAAGGCAGTTAACCCCAACGACAAGGCAGTTAACCCCCCAACGACAAGGCAGTTAACCCCAACAACAAGGCAGTTAACCCCCAACGACAAGGCAGTTAACCCCCAACGACAAGGCAGTTAACCCCCAACGACAAGGCAGTTAACCCCCAACGACAAGGCAGTTAACCCCCAACGACAAGGCAGTTAACCCCCAACGACAAGGCAGTTAACCCCCAACGACAAGGCAGTTAACCCCCAACGACAAGGCAGTTAACCCCCAACAACAAGGCAGTTAATCCCCAACAACAGGGAAGTTAACCCCCAACAGCAAGGCAAATAACCCCCAGCAGCAAGGCAGTTAACCCCCAACAAGGCAGTTAGTTAACCCCCAACAACAAGGCAATTGGTTAACCCCCAACAACAAGGCAATTGGTTAACCCCCAACAACAAGGCAATTAGTTAACCCCCAACAAGGCAATTAGTTAACCCCCAACAACAAATCAAATCAAATCAAATGTTATTTGTCACATACACATGGTTAGCAGATGTTAATGCGAGTGTAGCGAAATGCTTGTGCTTCTAGTTCCGACAATGCAGTGATAACCAACAAGTAATCTAACTAACAATTCCAAAACTACTGTCTTATACACACACAAGTGTAAGGGGATAAAGAATATGTACATAAAGATATATGAATGAGTGATGGTACAGAGCGGCATAGGCAAGATACAGTAGATGGTATCGAGTACAGTATATACATATGAGATGAGTATGTAAACAAAGTGGCATAGTTAAAGTGGCTAGTGATACATGTATTACATAAAGATGCAGTAGATGATATAGAATACAGTATATACGTATACATATGAGATGAATAATGTAGGGTATGTAAACATTAAATTAGGTAGCATTGTTTAAAGTGGCTAGTGATATATTTTACATCAATTCCCATTATGAAAGTGGCTGGAGTTGAGTCAGTGTGTTGGCAGCAGCCACTCAATGTTAGTGGTGGCTGTTTAACAGTCTGATGGCCTTGAGATAGAAGCTGTTTTTCAGTCTCTCGGTCCCAGCTTTGATGCACCTGTACTGACCTCGCCTTCTGGATGATAGCGGGGTGAACAGGCAGTGGCTCGGGTGGTTGTTGTCCTTGATGATCTTTATGGCCTTCCTGTAACATCGGGTGGTGTAGGTGTCCTGGAGGGCAGGTAGTTTGCCCCCGATGATGCGTTGTGCAGACCTCACTACCCTCTGGAGAGCCTTACGGTTGTGGGCAGAGCAGTTGCCGTACCAGGCGGTGATACAGCCCGCCAGGATGCTCTCGATTGTGCATCTGTTGAAGTTTGTGAGTGCTTTTGGTGACAAGCCGAATTTCTTCAGCCTCCTGAGGTTGAAGAGGCGCTGCTGCGCCTTCTTCACGATGCTGTCTGTGTGGGTGGACCAATTCAGTTTGTCTGTGATGTGTATGCCGAGGAACTTAAAACTTGCTACCCTCTCCACTACTGTTCCATCGATGTGGATAGGGGGGTGTTCCCTCTGCTGTTTCCTGAAGTCCACAATCATCTCCTTAGTTTTGTTGACGTTGAGTGTGAGGTTATTTTCCTGACAACACACTCCACGGGCCCCCACCTCCTCCCTGTAGGCCGTCTCGTCGTTGTTGGTAATCACTGTTGTGTCGTCCGCAAACTTGATGATTGAGTTGGAGGCGTGCGTGGCCACCCAGTCATGGGTGAACAGGGAGTACAGGAGAGGGCTCAGAACGCACCCTTGTGGGGCCCCAGTGTTGAGGATCAGCGGGGTGGAGATGTTGTTGCCTACCCTCACCACCTGGGGGCGGCCCGTCAGGAAGTCCAGTACCCAGTTGCACAGGGCGGGGTCGAGACCCAGGGTCTCGAGCTTGATGACGAGCTTGGAGGGTACTATGGTGTTAAATGCCGAGCTGTAGTCGATGAACAGCATTCTCACATAGGTATTCCTCTTGTCCAGATGGGTTAGGGCAGTGTGGTTGAGATTGCATCGTCTGTGGACCTATTTGGGCGGTAAGCAAATTGGAGTGGGTCTAGGGTGTCAGGTAGGGTGGAGGTGATATGGTCCTTGACTAGTCTCTCAAAGCACTTCATGATGACGGAAGTGAGTGCTACGGGGCGGTAGTCGTTTAGCTCAGTTACCTTAGCTTTCTTGGGAACAGGAACAATGGTGGCCCTCTTGAAGCATGTGGGAACAGCAGACTGGGATAGGGATTGGTTGAATATGTCCGTAAACACACCAGCTAGCTGGTCTGCGCATGCCTGAGGGCGCGGCTGGGAATGCCGTCTGGGCCTGCAGCCTTGCGAGGGTTAACACGTTTAAATGTTTTACTCACCTCGGCTGCAGTGAAGGAGAGGCTGCATGTTTTGGTTGCAGTGGCACTGTATTGTCCTCAAAGCGGGCAAAAAAGTTATTTAGTCTGCCTGGGAGCAAGACATCCTGGTCCGTGACTGGGCTGGTTTTCTTTTTGTAATCCGGATTGACTGTAGACCCTGCCACATACCTCTTGTGTCTGAGCCGTTGAATTGAGATTCTACTTTGTCTCTATACTGACGCTTAGCTTGTTTGATTGCCTTGCGGAGTCACCTTGCCCTGATTAAAAGCAGTGGTTCGCGCTTTCAGTTTCACGCGAATGCTGCCATCAATCCACGGTTTCTGGTTTGGGAATGTTTTAATCGTTGCTATGGGAACACAGGATCCGCTTCGCGAAAGTCATATTCTTGGTCGTACTGATGGTGAGTTGACGCTGCTCTTATATTCAGTAGTTCTTCTCGACTGTATGTAATGAAACCTAAGATGACCTGGGGTACTAATGTAAGAAATAACAAGTAAAAAAACAAAAAACTGCATAGTTTCCTAGGAAACTATCTCTGTCGGCGCCGGAAGTTCAGTTAAGGCAGTTTACCCCCAACATCAAGGCAGTTAACGCCCTGCAGCAAGGCAGTTAGTTAACCCCCTGCAGCAAGGCAGTTAACCAACCCCCTGCAGCAAGGCAGTTAACCAACCCCCTGCAGCAAGGCAGTTAGTTAACCCCCTGCAGCAAAGCAGTTAGTTAACCCCCTGCAGCAAGGCAGTTAGTTAACCCCCTGCAGCAAGGCGGTTAGTTAACCCCCTGCAGCAAGGCAGTTAGTTAACCCTCTGCAGCAAGGCAGTTAGTTAACCCCCTGCAGCAAGGCAGTTAACCAACCCCCTGCAGCAAGGCAGTTAGTTAATCCCCTGCAGCAAGGCAGTTAACCAACCCCCTGCAGCAAGGCAGTTAGTTAACCCCCAACAACAAGGCAGTTAGTTAACCCCCAACAGCAAGGCAGTTAGTTAACCCCCTGCAGCAAGGCAGTTAGTTAACCCCCAACAACAAGGAAGTTAGTTAACCCCCTTAAGGAGGGGTTAGTACAGCCTGGGGTTGAGGAGGGGTTAGTTTAGTCTTGGGTTGAGGAGGGGTTAGTTTAGTCTTGGGTTAAGGAGGGGTTAGTATAGTCTGGGGTGAAGGAGGGGTTAGTACAGTCTGGGGTTAGTACAGCCTGGGGTTAAGGAGGGGTTAGTATAGTCTGGGGTTAAGCAGGGGTTAGTATAGTCTGGGGTTAGTACCGCCTAGGGTTAAGGAGGGGTTAGTTCAGCCTGGGGTTAAGGAGGGGTTAGTACAGCCTGGGGTTAAGGAGGGGTTAGTACAGCCTGGGGTTAGTACAGCCTGGGGTTAAGGAGGGGTTAGTATAGTCTGGGGTTAGTACAGCCTGGGGTTAAGGAGGGGTTAGTACAGCCTGGGGTTAGTACAGCCTGGGGTTAAGGAGGGGTTAGTACAGTCTGCGGTTAAGGAGGGGTTAGTACAGCCTGGGGTTAAGGAGGGGTTAGTATAGTCTTGGGTTAAGCAGGGGTTAGTATAGTCTGGGGTTAGTACCGCCTAGGGTTAAGGAGGGGTTAGTACAGCCTGGGGTTAAGGAGGGGTTAGTACAGCCTGGGGTTAAGGAGGGGTTAGTACAGCCTGGGGTTAGTACAGCCTGGGGTTAAGGAGGGGTTAGTACAGTCTGCGGTTGAGGAGGGGTTAGTACAGCCTGGGGTTAAGGAGGGGTTAGTACAGTCTGGGGTTAGTACAGTCTGGGGTTGAGGAGGGGTTAGTACACCCTGGGGTTAAGGAGGGGTTAGTATAGTCTTGGGTTAAGCAGGGGTTAGTACAGTCTGCGGTTGAGGAGGGGTTAGTACAGCCTGGGGTTAAGGAGGGGTTAGTACAGCCTGGGGTTAAGGAGGGGTTAGTACAGCCTGGGGTTAAGGATGGGTTAGTATAGTCTGGGGTTAGTACAGTCTGGGGTTAGTACAGCCTGGGGTTAAGGAGGGGTTAGTACAGTCTGGGGTTAGTACAGCCTGGGGTTGAGGAGGGGTTAGTACAGCCTGGGGTTAAGGAGGGGTTAGTACAGCCTGGGGTTAAGGAGGGGTTAGTACAGCCTGGGGTTAGTATAGTCTGGGGTTAGTACAGCCTGTGGTTAAGGAGGGGTTAGTACAGCCTGGGGTTAAGGAGGGGTTAGTATAGTCTGGGGTTAGTACCGCCTGGGGTTAAGGAGGGGTTAGTATAGTCTGGGGTTAGTACAGCCTGGGGTTAAGGAGGGGTTAGTACAGCCTGGGGTTAAGGAGGGGTTAGTATAGTCTGGGGTTAGTACAGCCTGGGGTTAAGGAGGGGTTAGTATAGTCTGGGGTTAGTACAGCCTGGGGTTAAGGAGGGGTTAGTATAGTCTGGGGTTAGTACAGCCTGGGGTTAAGGAGGGGTTAGTATAGTCTGGGGTTAGTACAGTCTGGGGTTAGTACAGCCTGGGGTTAAGGAGGGGTTAGTACAGCCTGGGGTTAAGGAGGGGTTAGTACAGCCTGGGGGTAAGGAGGGGTTAGTACAGCCTGGGGTTAAGGAGGGGTTAGTATAGTCTGGGGTTAGTACAGTCTGGGGTTAGTACAGCCTGGGGTTAAGGAGGGGTTAGTACAGTCTGGGGTTAGTACAGCCTGCGGTTAAAGAGGGGTTTGTACATACTGGGGTTAAGTAGGGGTTAGTTCAACCTGGGTTAAGGAGGGGTTAGTACATCCTGGTGTTAAGGAGGGGGGTTCGTTCAGCTTGGGTCATGATCATTCAACAATAAGGTCATGATGATAAACCCCCAAATCATCTTTAATTTAGTCACCTGACCATCCTGTTCCCATGTCTTTTTAGTTACACCTGGTTGGTCCCCATCAAATGGATGAAGGGAGGAGTTGAGAGAGAGCAACACTGGCTTCTTCAGGAAACAGGTATTTCTAATGCCAGTGTTTGTGTCAAATGAAGTCCTGCATGGGTATAAGTGGAGATGTCCCTGGACTAATGACTAATGGACAGGTCCATGGGTATAAGTGGAGATGTCCCTGGACTAATGACTAATGGCCAGCTCCATGGGTATAAGTGGAGATGTCCCTGGACTAATGACTAATGGCCAGGTCCATGGGTATAAGTGGAGATGTCCCTGGACTAATGAACAGGTCCATGGGTATAAGTGGAGATGTCCCTGGAATAATGACTAATGGACAGGTCCATGGGTATAAGTGGAGATGTCCCTGGACTAATGACTAATGGACAGGTCCATGGGTATCAGTGGAGATGTCCCTGGACTAATGACTAATGGACAGGTCCATGGGTATCAGTGGAGATGTCCCTGGACTAATGACTAATGAACAGGTCCATGGGTATAAGTGGAGATGTCCCTGGACTAATGACTAATGAACAGGTCCATGGGTATAAGTGGAGATGTCCCTGGACTAATGACTAATGGACAGGTCCATGGGTATCAGTGGAGATGTCCCTGGACTAATGACTAATGGACAGGTGCATGGGTATAAGTGGAGATGTCCCTGGACTAATGACTAATGGACAGGTCCATGGGTATCAGTGGAGATGTCCCTGGACTAATGAACAGGTCCATGGGTATCAGTGGAGATGTCCCTGGACTAATGAACAGGTCCATGGGTATCAGTGGAGATGTCCCTGGACTAATGACTAATGGACAGGTCCATGGGTATAAGTGGAGATGTCCCTGGACTAATGACTAATGGACAGGTCCATGGGTATAAGTGGAGATGTCCCTGGACTAATGACTAATGAACAGGTCCATGGGTATAAGTGGAGATGTCCCTGGACTAATGACTAATGAACAGGTCCATGGGTATAAGTGGAGATGTCCCTGGACTAATGACTAATGAACAGGTCCATGGGTATAAGTGGAGATGTCCCCCTGGACTAATGACTAATGAACAGGTCCATGGGTATATCAGTGGAGATGTCCCTGGACTAATGACTAATGAACAGGTCCATGGGTATAAGTGGAGATGTCCCTGGACTAATGGACAGGTCCATGGGTAATGGAGATGTCCCTGGACTAATGAACAGGTCCATGGGTATCAGTGGAGATGTCCCTGGACTAATGACTAATGAACAGGTCCATGGGTATCAGTGGAGATGTCCCTGGACTAATGACTAATGAACAGGTCCATGGGTATCAGTGGAGATGTCCCTGGACTAATGACTAATGAACAGGTCCATGGGTATCAGTGGAGATGTCCCTGGACTAATGACTAATGAACAGGTCCATGGGTATCAGTGGAGATGTCCCTGGACTAATGACTAATGAACAGGTCCATGGGTATCAGTGGAGATGTCCCTGGACTAATGACTAATGGACAGGTCCATGGGTATCAGTGGAGATGTCCCTGGACTAATGACTAATGAACAGGTCCATGGGTATCAGTGGAGATGTCCCTGGACTAATGACTAATGGACAGGTCCATGGGTATCAGTGGAGATGTCCCTGGACTAATGACTAATGGACAGGTCCATGGGTATCAGTGGAGATGTCCCTGGACTAATGACTAATGGACAGGTCCATGGGTATAAGTGGAGATGTCCCTGGACTAATGACTAATGAACAGGTCCATGGGTATCAGTGGAGATGTCCCTGGACTAATGACTAATGAACAGGTCCATGGGTATCAGTGGAGATGTCCCTGGACTAATGACTAATGAACAGGTCCATGGGTATCAGTGGAGATGTCCCTGGACTAATGGACATGGCCAGGTCCATGGGTATCAGTGGAGATGTCCCTGGACTAATGACTAATGGACAGGTCCATGGGTATCGTAACAGGAAGTTCTGTGTAACTTGAGATGTCCCTGGACTAATGACTAATGAACAGGTCCATGGGTATCAGTGGAGATGTCCCTGGACTAATGACTAATGAACAGGTCCATGGGACAGACACCCCCATGACAACAGCAGGATCATGTGTCTGGGTTATTACAGGGTTAATGTCCCTGGACCAGTCACCTAATGACTAATGAACAGGTCCATGGGTATCAGTGGAGATGTCCCTGGACTAATGTAACTAATGGACAGGTCCACAGGGTATCAGTGGAGATGTCCCTGGACTAATGACTAATGAACAGGTCCATGGGTATCAGTGGAGATGTCCCTGGACTAATGACTAATGAACAGCTCCATGGGTATCAGTGGAGATGTCCCTGGACTAATGGAGATTATATATTACCATGGTACCTGTCAGACTACATCCCCAGCTCAGGAATCTCAACTACTATATCCTCATGTTACCGTGGACAGGCATACGGGGAGGTGGATGTCCCTGGACTAATGACTAATGCAAAAGACAGGTCCATGGGTATCAGTGGAGACAGATTCCCTCCGGGAATGTCCCTGGACTCTGCTACCCTGACAATATACTATAGTAATGAACAGCTCCATGGGTATCAGTGGAGATGTCCCTGGACTAATGCCTAATGGACAGGTCCATGGGTATCAGTGGAGATGTCCCTGGACTAATGACTAATGAACAGGTCCATGGGTATCAGTGGAGATGTCCCTGGACTAATGACTAATGAACAGCTCCATGGGTATCAGTGGAGATGTCCCTGGACTAATGGACATGGCCAGGTCCATGGGTATCAGTGGAGATGTCCCTGGACTAATGGACATGGCCAGGTCATGTTATTGTTCATCGTAACAGGAAGTTCTGTGTTGAATCCTAACTTGAGACCAAGGTTGTGGTAAATTATGGTAACTTTCCCAAAAAGTCCATGTTTTCCATAAATCGTTGTTGGAGTTTTCTGGAGGCTAATACAATTACTTGGGAATTACAACCAGAGAATGTTCTCTGGAATACTGGAGGCTAATACAACCAGAGAATCTGGAATACTGGAGGCAATATAATCAGGAAGTCAGGGAATCCTCTAACCAGGATATTCTGGAAAACCAGTGAATTTAGTAAAATCTGGCAGAATGTTGCCTTTCTGTGACCAGTGTGTTGCTTTCCTCCAACAGACAGACACCCCCCCATGACAACAGCAGGATCTGAGTGGGTTCTGGCCAACCTCAATGTGTCTGGTTATTACAGGGTTAACTACGACATAGACAACTGGGAACGGCTCCTCAACCAGCTCACCACAGACCACACGGTCAGTATACGTTCTTAATCCAATCTTATGTGGATATTACCTATCAGAGTATGATTCCATATGACGCAATGTAACATCAGAACTTCTGTGTGCAGGTCATTCCTTTAATTAACAGAGCTCAAATAGTGGATGATGCCTTCAATCTGGCCAGGTAAAGCTCTTTCTTACTCCCCCCCCACCTACTGTATTTCCTGGTGAACTGTGTGGAAGCTGGAAGCTGATGCGGTTGTCCTGTCATATTGTTGTGTGTTTCCAGGGCCAAGGTGATCAACACGACATTAGCTCTGAGGACCACCAGGTAACTAGAGTAATATATTCTCCTATACAGATTATATATTACCAGGTACCTGTCTCAGGAGAGAGACTCCGTCCCCTGGGAGTCAGTTCTTATATTATATATTACCAGGTACCTGTCTCAGGAGAGAGACTACATCCCCTGGGAGTCAGCTCTCAGGAATCTCAACTACTATATCCTCATGTTCGACCGTGGACAGGCATACGGGGTGCTACAGGTGGGTTCTCACTATAATATATGATATATCATTCATTTACAGTTGCAAAAGATCTGTCGTCGTCCCAAATTCTCCTGGTTTTCCAGAAATCCTGTCAGAAGGATTACAGATTCCCTCCGGGAATGTTTTAAAAGGTTACTGTAATTCTGCTACCCTGAATATACAATATACTATAGTAATAATATGTTATAGTCTGAAATATTGGCCTCTAGTGACAGACATGAAGCTCTAGTATCATCTTTAACTGAACCTAGTTTTCGTACGTAAGAAAATGACATAGAACAACATGTCATTATTTGTCTCACAGGCTGATACAACTACAATATAATCAGAGTATTATGTTCTCTGGAATACTGGAGGCTAAATGTTCTCTGGAATACTGGAGGCTAATACAACTACAATATAATCAGAGTATTATGTTCTCTGGAATACTGGAGGCTAAATGTTCTCTGGAATACTGGAGGCTAAATGTTCTCTGGAATACTGGAGGCTAATACAACCAGAGAATGTTCTCTGGAATACTGGAGGCTAATACAACCAGAGAATGTTCTCTGGAATACTGGAGGCTGATACAACTACAATATAATCAGAGTATTATGTTCTCTGGAATACTGGAGGCTAATACAACTACAATATAATCAGAGTATTATGTTCTCTGGAATACTGGAGGCTAAATGTTCTCTGGAATACTGGAGGCTAAATGTTCTCTGGAATACTGGAGGCTAATACAACAACCAGAGAATGTTCTCTGGAATACAGAGGCTAATACACCAGAGAATGTTCTCTGGAATACTGGCTAATACAACTACAATATAATCAGAGTATTATGTTCTCTGGATGTTCTCTGGAATACTGGAGGCTGATACAACTACAATATAATCAGAGTATTATGTTCTCTGGAATACTGGCTAAATGTTCTCTGGAATACTGGAGGCTAATAACTACAATATAATCAGAGAATAATGTTCTCTGGAATACAACCAGAGAATGTTCTCTGGAATACTGGAGGCTAATACAACCAGAGAATGTTCTCTGGAATACTGGAGGCTAATACAACTACAATATAATCAGAGTATTATGTTCTCTGGAATACTGGAGGCTAAATGTTCTCTGGAATACTGGAGGCTGATACAACTACAATATAATCAGAGTATTATGTTCTCTGGAATACTGGAGGCTAATAGAACCAGAGAATGTTCTCTGGAATACTGGAGGCTAATACAACCAGAGAATGTTCTCTGGAATACTGGAGGCTGATACAACTACAATATAATCAGAGTATTATGTTCTCTGAAATACTGGAGGCTAAATGTTCTCTGGAATACTGGAGGCTGATACAACTACAATATAATCAGAGTATTATGTTCTCTGGAATACTGGAGGCTAATACAACTACAATATAATCAGAGTATTATGTTCTCTGGAATACAACTACAGAATATGTTCTCTGGAATACTGGAATACAACCAATATAATGTTCTCTGGAATACTGGAGGCTAATACAACTACAATATAATCAGAGTATTATGTTCTCTGGAATACTGGAGGCTAAATGTTCTCTGGAATACTGGAGGCTGATACAACTACAATATAATCAGAGTATTATGTTCTCTGGAATACTGGAGGCTAAATGTTCTCTGGAGGCTGATACAACAACCAGAGAATGTTCTCTGGAATACTGGAGGCTAATACAACCAGAGAATGTTCTCTGGAATACTGGAGGCTAATACAACTACAATATAATCAGAGTATTATGTTCTCTGGAATACTGGAGGCTAAATGTTCTCTGGAATACTGGAGGCTGATACAACTACAATATAATCAGAGTATTATGTTCTCTGGAATACTTACTGTTCTCTGGATTATGTTCTCTGGAGGGAGGTTAATACAACCAGAGAATGTTCTCTGGAATACTGGAGGCTAATACAACAGAGAATGTTCTCTGGAATACTGGAGGCTAATACAATGTTCTCTGGAATACTGGAGGCAATATAATCAGAGTATTATGTTCTCTGGAATACTGGAGGCTAAATGTTCTCTGGAATACTGGAGGCTAATACAACTACAATATAATCAGAGTATTATGTTCTCTGGAATACTGGAGGCTGATACAACTACAATATAATCAGAGTATTATGTTCTCTGGAATACTGGAGGCTGATACAACCAGAGTAGAATGTTCTCTGGAATACTGGAGGCTGATGACAATTGTGAAACACTGCTATTATTGATTATGGTTGTAGTGCATGAGAAAATGACAAAGATCAACAACACACAGAGGACATAACAAAGGTCCACATAGAGGACATAACAAAGATCAACATAGAGGACATAACAGAGATCAACATAGAGGACATAGAGGACATAACAGAGATCAACATAGAGGACATAACAAAGGTCCACATAGAGGACATAACAAAGATCAACATACTGGAGGCTAATACAACTACAATATAATCAGAGGTTCTCTGGAATACATATAAACAAAGACCAACAAACAAGAGGATACAACATAGAGGACATAAACAAAGATCAACATAGAGGACATAACAAAGATAACAAAGATCAACATAGAGGACATAACAAAGATCAACATAGAGGACATAACAAAGATCCATATAGAGGACATAACAAAGATCAACATAGACAACATAGAGGACATAACAAAGATCAACATAGAGGACATAACAAAGATCAACATAGAGGACATAACAAAGATCAACATAGAGGACATAACAAAGATCAACATAGAGGACATAACAAAGGTCCACATAGAGGACATAACAAAGATCAACATAGAGGACATAACAGAGATCAACATAGAGGACATAACAGAGATCAACATAGAGGACATAACAAAGATCAACATAGAGGACATAACAAAGACCAACATAGAGGACATAACAAAGACCAACATAGAGGACATAACAAAGACCAACATAGAGGACATAACAAAGATCAACATAGAGGACATAGAGGACATAACAAAGACCAACATAGAGGACATAACAGAGATCAACATAGAGGACATAACAAAGACCAACATAGAGGACATAACAAAGATCAACTGGGAGGAGGACAAGAGGACATAACAAAGATCAACATAGAGGTTCTTAGGACTGGGATAACAAAGATCAACGGGAGGAATAGAGAGATGCGATAACACAGAAGGGGGAAGATCAAGAAGATTAGAGGACATAACAAAGATCAACAGCAGAGGACATAACACCTGGTCAACATAGAGGACATAACAAAGATCAACATAGAGGACATAACAAAGATCAACATAGAGGACATAGAACATACAGAAAGATCAACATAGAGGACATAACAAAGAGTTTTGGAGAGAAACATAGAGGACATAACAAAGATCAACATAGAGGACATAACAAAGACCAACATAGAGGACATAGAGGACATAACAAAGATCAACATAGAGGACATAACAAAGATCAACATAGAGGACATAGAGGACATAACAAAGATCAACATAGAGGACATAACAAAGATCAACATAGAGGACATAACAAAGACCAACATAGAGGACATAACAAAGATCAACATAGAGGACATAACAAAGATCAACATAGAGGACATAACAAAGATCAACATAGAGGACATAACAGAGATCAACATAGAGGACATAACAGAGATCAACATAGAGGACATAACAAAGATCAACATAGAGGACATAACAAAGACCAACATAGAGGACATAACAAAGACCAACATAGAGGACATAACAAAGACCAACATAGAGGACATAACAAAGATCAACATAGAGGACATAACAAAGACCAACATAGAGGACATAACAAAGATCAACATAGAGGACATAACAAAGACATAGAGGACATAACAAAGATCAACATAGAGGACATAACAAAGATCAACATAGAGGACATAACAAAGATCAACATAGAGGACATAACAAAGATCAACATAGAGGACATAACAAAGATCAACATAGAGGACATAACAAAGATCAACATAGAGGACATAACAGAGATCAACATAGAGGACATAACAAAGATCAACAACATAGAGGACATAACAAAGATCAACATAGAGACATAACAAAGACCAACATAGAGGACATAACAAAGATCAACATAGAGGACATAACAAAGATCAACATAGAGGACATAACAAAGATCAACATAGAGGACATAACAAAGATCAACATAGAGGACATAGAGGACATAACAAAGATCAACATAGAGGACATAACAAAGATCAACATAGAGGACATAACAAAGATCAACATAGAGGACATAACAAAGATCAACATAGAGGACATAACAAAGATCAACATAGAGGACATAACAAAGATCAACATAGAGGACATAACAAAGATCAACATAGAGGACATAACAAAGATCAACATAGAGGACATAACAAAGATCAACATAGAGGACATAGAGGACATAACAAAGATCAACATAGAGGACATAACAAAGATCAACATAGAGGACATAACAAAGATCAACATAGAGGACATAACAAAGATCAACATAGAGGACATAACAAAGATCAACATAGAGGACATAACAAAGATCAACATAGAGGACATAACAAAGACCAACATAGAGGACATAGAGGACATAACAAAGATCAACATAGAGGACATAACAAAGATCAACATAGAGGACATAGAGGACATAACAAAGATCAACATAGAGGACATAACAGAGATCAACATAGAGGACATAACAAAGATCAACATAGAGAGATCAACATAGAGGACATAACAAAGATCAACATAGAGGACATAACAAAGATCAACATAGAGGACATAACAAAGATCAACATAGAGGACATAGAGGACATAACAAAGATCAACATAGAGGACATAACAAAGATCAACATAGAGGACATAGAGGACATAACAAAGATCAACATAGAGGACATAGAGGACATAACAAAGATCTACATAGAGGACATAACAAAGATCAACATAGAGGACATAACAGAGATCAACATAGAGGACATAACAGAGATCAACATAGAGGACATAACAGAGATCAACATAGAGGACATAACAAAGACCAACATAGAGGACATAGAGGACATAACAGAGATCAACATAGAGGACATAACAAAGACCTACAGAGAGGACATACTTGTACATGTACTTCTCTCAAGTTTAGCTGAAACAACAGGTCTGATTGGTTCATACTGTTTGTCTCCCAGGGTTACCTGAAACAACAGGTCTGATTGGTTCACACTGTTTGTCTCCCAGGGTTACCTGAAGATGCAGATCACCCCCCTGTTTGAGTACTTCAGGACCATAACGGTTGATTGGACCAGAGTCCCCACTGGACACAACGACCAGTAACAACTCTGCTTTTCAAATTAAATGTTATTTTAAACCAATTAAGATACATCATTGTATTTGTAAATATATCTTTCTGTCGCTTCTCTTACAACAGTAAATACACATTATCGGTCTGTTTTTCAAAAGGAGTGCACTACATAGGGAATAGGGTGCTATTTGGGATGAACCCTTAGATATTACCATAATGTGTAGTGAGCAGTTCCACAGCCCTGGCCCTCTTGTCTCTCCTATCTCTCAGATACAACCAGATCAACGCCATATCCTTTGCGTGTCGTATGGGAGTGGAGCGCTGCAGGGTTCTCACCAGCGATTGGTTCAGAGAGTGGATGCTGAACCCAGACCACAACCCGTGAGTACGAAGCACAATTATTTGGGTTTCCATATCCTGGGTCTTTCCCAAAATTCCCAGGTTTACCAGAAATCTCAGCTGAAGGATTCCTGGCATCAGGAAGGAATAAATAGGAAAAGTGGGACTCCTCCAACTGGTAATTATGGGAAAAGTATTCCAGAAACCCTAAGGATGTTTAAAGTTAACATGATTGTTTTCCTTCTCTTCAATGATGCTGATTTTGTGTTTATGCAACTCTTTATGGACAGGATTCACCCCAACCTGAAGACAACAGTGTACTGTAACGCTATCGCAGCAGGAGGGGTGGCGGAATGGGACTTCGCCTGGCAGATGTTCAAGAATGCCACAGTAGCCACAGAGGCTGCCAAGCTGAGGTCCTCCCTGGCCTGTACTAAGGTCCCATGGCTGCTGAACAGGTAGGTACAGAGGCTGCCAAGCTGAGGTCCTCCCTGGCCTGTACTAAGGTCCCATGGCTGCTGAACAGGTAGGTACAGAGGCTGCCAAGCTGAGGTCCTCCCTGGTCTGTACTAAGGTCCCTGCTGAACAGGTAGGTACAGAGGCTGCCAAGCTGAGGTCCTCCCTGGTCTGTACTAAGGTCCCCTGCTGAACAGGTAGGTACAGAGGCTGCCAAGCTGAGGTCCTCCCTGGCCTGTACTAAGGTTCCCTGCTGAACAGGTAGGTACAGAGGCTGCCAAGCTGAGGTCCTCCCTGGCCTGTACTAAGGTCCCATGGCTGCTGAACAGGTAGGTACAGAGACTGCCAAGCTGAGGTCCTCCCTGGTCTGTACTAAGGTCCCTGCTGAACAGGTAGGTACAGAGGCTGCCAAGCAGAGGTCCTCCCTGGCCTGTACTAAGGTCCCCTGCTGAACAGGTAGGTACAGAGGCTGCCAAGCTGAGGTCCTCCCTGGTCTGTACTAAGGTCCCATGGCTGCTGAACAGGTAGGTCCAGAATCCTCAGCAGGAGCTAACACTCAGAACCACTTCATCTTGTGTTTTGTTGAAGAAAAGGTCTGGTTTCGTGAACCAAACCATACAACACTAAAGTTGGAGAGACGCTAGACCTTCATCCTGTTCAACTCTGAGCTGTTGTTTTGGACCCGGCAACGGGTCCCCCAAATTAGTTTAGTTGTTGTCTGAACATAGAAAGTGAAAGCTGTCTTTTTGGAAACTCAAATCTTACTGCTGGCGATGTCATAAAGTGCCAAGGTTTAGTCTGCATGGAAAGGGTCCACCCTAATGGTCACTGTAGAGCAATGCATTCCCTTCTCCGTCCACATCATGGTGTATTCATACCCTAATGGTCACTGTAGAGCAATGCATTCCCTTCTCCGTCCACATCATGGTGTATTCATACCCTAATGGTCACTGTAGAGCAATGCATTCCCTTCTCCGTCCACATCATGGTGTATTCATACCCTAATGGTCACTGTAGAGCAATGCATTCCCTTCTCCGTCCACATCATGGTGTATTCATACCCTAATGGTCACTGTAGAGCAATGCATTCCCTTCTCCGTCCACATCATGGTGTATTCATACCCTAATGGTCACTGTAGAGCAATGCATTCCCTTCTCCGTCCACATCATGGTGTATTCATACCCTAATGGTCACTGTAGAGCAATGCATTCCCTTCTCCGTCCACATCATCGGTGTATTCATACCCTAATGGTCACTGTAGAGCAATGCATTCCCTTCTCCGTCCACATCATGGTGTATTCATACCCTAATGGTCACTGTAGAGCAATGCATTCCCTTCTCCGTCCACATCATGGTGTATTCATACCCTAATGGTCACTGTAGAGCAATGCATTCCCTTCTCCGTCCACATCATGGTGTATTCATACCCTAATGGTCACTGTAGAGCAATGCATTCCCTTCTCCGTCCACATCATGGTGTATTCATACCCTAATGGTCACTGTAGAGCAATGCATTCCCTTCTCCGTCCACATCATGGTGTATTCATACCCTAATGGTCACTGTAGAGCAATGCATTCCCTTCTCCGTCCACATCATCGGTGTATTCATACCCTAATGGTCACTGTAGAGCAATGCATTCCCTTCTCCGTCCACATCATGGTGTATTCATACCCTAATGGTCACTGTAGAGCAATGCATTCCCTTCTCCGTCCACATCATGGTGTATTCATACCCTAATGGTCACTGTAGAGCAATGCATTCCCTTCTCCGTCCACATCATCGGTGTATTCATACCCTAATGGTCACTGTAGAGCAATGCATTCCCTTCTCCGTCCACATCATGGTGTATTCATACCCTAATGGTCACTGTAGAGCAATGCATTCCCTTCTCCGTCCACATCATCGGTGTATTCATACCCTAATGGTCACTGTAGAGCAATGCATTCCCTTCTCCGTCCACATCATGGTGTATTCATACCCTAATGGTCACTGTAGAGCAATGCATTCCCTTCTCCGTCCACATCATGGTGTATTCATACCCTAATGGTCACTGTAGAGCAATGCATTCCCTTCTCCGTCCACATCATCGGTGTATTCATACCCTAATGGTCACTGTAGAGCAATGCATTCCCTTCTCCGTCCACATCATGGTGTATTCATACCCTAATGGTCACTGTAGAGCAATGCATTCCCTTCTCCGTCCACATCATCGGTGTATTCATACCCTAATGGTCACTGTAGAGCAATGCATTCCCTTCTCCGTCCACATCATGGTGTATTCATACCCTAATGGTCACTGTAGAGCAATGCATTCCCTTCTCCGTCCACATCATGGTGTATTCATACCCTAATGGTCACTGTAGAGCAATGCATTCCCTTCTCCGTCCACATCATCGGTGTATTCATACCCTAATGGTCACTGTAGAGCAATGCATTCCCTTCTCCGTCCACATCATGGTGTATTCATACCCTAATGGTCACTGTAGAGCAATGCATTCCCTTCTCCGTCCACATCATCGGTGTATTCATACCCTAATGGTCACTGTAGAGCAATGCATTCCCTTCTCCGTCCACATCATGGTGTATTCATACCCTAATGGTCACTGTAGAGCAATGCATTCCCTTCTCCGTCCACATCATGGTGTATTCATACCCTAATGGTCACTGTAGAGCAATGCATTCCCTTCTCCGTCCACATCATGGTGTATTCATACCCTAATGGTCACTGTAGAGCAATGCATTCCCTTCTCCGTCCACATCATGGTGTATTCATACCCTAATGGTCACTGTAGAGCAATGCATTCCCTTCTCCGTCCACATCATGGTGTATTCATACCCTAATGGTCACTGTAGAGCAATGCATTCCCTTCTCCGTCCACATCATGGTGTATTCATACCCTAATGGTCACTGTAGAGCAATGCATTCCCTTCTCCGTCCACATCATGGTGTATTCATACCCTAATGGTCACTGTAGAGCAATGCATTCCCTTCTCCGTCCACATCATGGTGTATTCATACCCTAATGGTCACTGTAGAGCAATGCATTCCCTTCTCCGTCCACATCATGGTGTATTCATACCCTAATGGTCACTGTAGAGCAATGCATTCCCTTCTCCGTCCACATCATGGTGTATTCATACCCTAATGGTCACTGTAGAGCAATGCATTCCCTTCTCCGTCCACATCATGGTGTATTCATACCCTAATGGTCACTGTAGAGCAATGCATTCCCTTCTCCGTCCACATCATGGTGTATTCATACCCTAATGGTCACTGTAGAGCAATGCATTCCCTTCTCCGTCCACATCATCGGTGTATTCATACCCTAATGGTCACTGTAGAGCAATGCATTCCCTTCTCCGTCCACATCATGGTGTATTCATACCCTAATGGTCACTGTAGAGCAATGCATTCCCTTCTCCGTCCACATCATCGGTGTATTCATACCCTAATGGTCACTGTAGAGCAATGCATTCCCTTCTCCGTCCACATCATGGTGTATTCATACCCTAATGGTCACTGTAGAGCAATGCATTCCCTTCTCCGTCCACATCATCGGTGTATTCATACCCTAATGGTCACTGTAGAGCAATGCATTCCCTTCTCCGTCCACATCATCGGTGTATTCATACCCTAATGGTCACTGTAGAGCAATGCATTCCCTTCTCCGTCCACATCATGGTGTATTCATACCCTAATGGTCACTGTAGAGCAATGCATTCCCTTCTCCGTCCACATCATCGGTGTATTCATACCCTAATGGTCACTGTAGAGCAATGCATTCCCTTCTCCGTCCACATCATGGTGTATTCATACCCTAATGGTCACTGTAGAGCAATGCATTCCCTTCTCCGTCCACATCATGGTGTATTCATACCCTAATGGTCACTGTAGAGCAATGCATTCCCTTCTCCGTCCACATCATGGTGTATTCATACCCTAATGGTCACTGTAGAGCAATGCATTCCCTTCTCCGTCCACATCATGGTGTATTCATACCCTAATGGTCACTGTAGAGCAATGCATTCCCTTCTCCGTCCACATCATGGTGTATTCATACCCTAATGGTCACTGTAGAGCAATGCATTCCCTTCTCCGTCCACATCATGGTGTATTCATACCCTAATGGTCACTGTAGAGCAATGCATTCCCTTCTCCGTCCACATCATGGTGTATTCATACCCTAATGGTCACTGTAGAGCAATGCATTCCCTTCTCCGTCCACATCATCGGTGTATTCATACCCTAATGGTCACTGTAGAGCAATGCATTCCCTTCTCCGTCCACATCATGGTGTATTCATACCCTAATGGTCACTGTAGAGCAATGCATTCCCTTCTCCGTCCACATCATGGTGTATTCATACCCTAATGGTCACTGTAGAGCAATGCATTCCCTTCTCCGTCCACATCATCGGTGTATTCATACCCTAATGGTCACTGTAGAGCAATGCATTCCCTTCTCCGTCCACATCATGGTGTATTCATACCCTAATGGTCACTGTAGAGCAATGCATTCCCTTCTCCGTCCACATCATGGTGTATTCATACCCTAATGGTCACTGTAGAGCAATGCATTCCCTTCTCCGTCCACATCATCGGTGTATTCATACCCTAATGGTCACTGTAGAGCAATGCATTCCCTTCTCCGTCCACATCATGGTGTATTCATACCTAATGGTCACTGTAGAGCAATGCATTCCCTTCTCCGTCCACATCATCGGTGTATTCATACCCTAATGGTCACTGTAGAGCAATGCATTCCCTTCTCCGTCCACATCATCGGTGTATTCATACCCTAATGGTCACTGTAGAGCAATGCATTCCCTTCTCCGTCCACATCATGGTGTATTCATACCCTAATGGTCACTGTAGAGCAATGCATTCCCTTCTCCGTCCACATCATCGGTGTATTCATACCCTAATGGTCACTGTAGAGCAATGCATTCCCTTCTCCGTCCACATCATGGTGTATTCATACCCTAATGGTCACTGTAGAGCAATGCATTCCCTTCTCCGTCCACATCATGGTGTATTCATACCCTAATGGTCACTGTAGAGCAATGCATTCCCTTCTCCGTCCACATCATCGGTGTATTCATACCCTAATGGTCACTGTAGAGCAATGCATTCCCTTCTCCGTCCACATCATGGTGTATTCATACCCTAATGGTCACTGTAGAGCAATGCATTCCCTTCTCCGTCCACATCATGGTGTATTCATACCCTAATGGTCACTGTAGAGCAATGCATTCCCTTCTCCGTCCACATCATCGGTGTATTCATACCCTAATGGTCACTGTAGAGCAATGCATTCCCTTCTCCGTCCACATCATGGTGTATTCATACCCTAATGGTCACTGTAGAGCAATGCATTCCCTTCTCCGTCCACATCATGGTGTATTCATACCCTAATGGTCACTGTAGAGCAATGCATTCCCTTCTCCGTCCACATCATGGTGTATTCATACCCTAATGGTCACTGTAGAGCAATGCATTCCCTTCTCCGTCCACATCATGGTGTATTCATACCCTAATGGTCACTGTAGAGCAATGCATTCCCTTCTCCGTCCACATCATCGGTGTATTCATACCCTAATGGTCACTGTAGAGCAATGCATTCCCTTCTCCGTCCACATCATGGTGTATTCATACCCTAATGGTCACTGTAGAGCAATGCATTCCCTTCTCCGTCCACATCATCGGTGTATTCATACCCTAATGGTCACTGTAGAGCAATGCATTCCCTTCTCCGTCCACATCATCGGTGTATTCATACCCTAATGGTCACTGTAGAGCAATGCATTCCCTTCTCCGTCCACATCATGGTGTATTCATACCCTAATGGTCACTGTAGAGCAATGCATTCCCTTCTCCGTCCACATCATGGTGTATTCATACCCTAATGGTCACTGTAGAGCAATGCATTCCCTTCTCCGTCCACATCATGGTGTATTCATACCCTAATGGTCACTGTAGAGCAATGCATTCCCTTCTCCGTCCACATCATGGTGTATTCATACCCTAATGGTCACTGTAGAGCAATGCATTCCCTTCTCCGTCCACATCATCGGTGTATTCATACCCTAATGGTCACTGTAGAGCAATGCATTCCCTTCTCCGTCCACATCATGGTGTATTCATACCCTAATGGTCACTGTAGAGCAATGCATTCCCTTCTCCGTCCACATCATGGTGTATTCATACCCTAATGGTCACTGTAGAGCAATGCATTCCCTTCTCCGTCCACATCATGGTGTATTCATACCCTAATGGTCACTGTAGAGCAATGCATTCCCTTCTCCGTCCACATCATGGTGTATTCATACCCTAATGGTCACTGTAGAGCAATGCATTCCCTTCTCCGTCCACATCATGGTGTATTCATACCCTAATGGTCACTGTAGAGCAATGCATTCCCTTCTCCGTCCACATCATGGTGTATTCATACCCTAATGGTCACTGTAGAGCAATGCATTCCCTTCTCCGTCCACATCATGGTGTATTCATACCCTAATGGTCACTGTAGAGCAATGCATTCCCTTCTCCGTCCACATCATGGTGTATTCATACCCTAATGGTCACTGTAGAGCAATGCATTCCCTTCTCCGTCCACATCATGGTGTATTCATACCCTAATGGTCACTGTAGAGCAATGCATTCCCTTCTCCGTCCACATCATCGGTGTATTCATACCCTAATGGTCACTGTAGAGCAATGCATTCCCTTCTCCGTCCACATCATGGTGTATTCATACCCTAATGGTCACTGTAGAGCAATGCATTCCCTTCTCCGTCCACATCATGGTGTATTCATACCCTAATGGTCACTGTAGAGCAATGCATTCCCTTCTCCGTCCACATCATCGGTGTATTCATACCCTAATGGTCACTGTAGAGCAATGCATTCCCTTCTCCGTCCACATCATGGTGTATTCATACCCTAATGGTCACTGTAGAGCAATGCATTCCCTTCTCCGTCCACATCATGGTGTATTCATACCCTAATGGTCACTGTAGAGCAATGCATTCCCTTCTCCGTCCACATCATGGTGTATTCATACCCTAATGGTCACTGTAGAGCAATGCATTCCCTTCTCCGTCCACATCATGGTGTATTCATACCCTAATGGTCACTGTAGAGCAATGCATTCCCTTCTCCGTCCACATCATGGTGTATTCATACCCTAATGGTCACTGTAGAGCAATGCATTCCCTTCTCCGTCCACATCATCGGTGTATTCATACCCTAATGGTCACTGTAGAGCAATGCATTCCCTTCTCCGTCCACATCATGGTGTATTCATACCCTAATGGTCACTGTAGAGCAATGCATTCCCTTCTCCGTCCACATCATCGGTGTATTCATACCCTAATGGTCACTGTAGAGCAATGCATTCCCTTCTCCGTCCACATCATGGTGTATTCATACCCTAATGGTCACTGTAGAGCAATGCATTCCCTTCTCCGTCCACATCATGGTGTATTCATACCCTAATGGTCACTGTAGAGCAATGCATTCCCTTCTCCGTCCACATCATGGTGTATTCATACCCTAATGGTCACTGTAGAGCAATGCATTCCCTTCTCCGTCCACATCATGGTGTATTCATACCCTAATGGTCACTGTAGAGCAATGCATTCCCTTCTCCGTCCACATCATGGTGTATTCATACCCTAATGGTCACTGTAGAGCAATGCATTCCCTTCTCCGTCCACATCATGGTGTATTCATACCCTAATGGTCACTGTAGAGCAATGCATTCCCTTCTCCGTCCACATCATGGTGTATTCATACCCTAATGGTCACTGTAGAGCAATGCATTCCCTTCTCCGTCCACATCATGGTGTATTCATACCCTAATGGTCACTGTAGAGCAATGCATTCCCTTCTCCGTCCACATCATGGTGTATTCATACCCTAATGGTCACTGTAGAGCAATGCATTCCCTTCTCCGTCCACATCATCGGTGTATTCATACCCTAATGGTCACTGTAGAGCAATGCATTCCCTTCTCCGTCCACATCATGGTGTATTCATACCCTAATGGTCACTGTAGAGCAATGCATTCCCTTCTCCGTCCACATCATGGTGTATTCATACCCTAATGGTCACTGTAGAGCAATGCATTCCCTTCTCCGTCCACATCATGGTGTATTCATACCCTAATGGTCACTGTAGAGCAATGCATTCCCTTCTCCGTCCACATCATGGTGTATTCATACCCTAATGGTCACTGTAGAGCAATGCATTCCCTTCTCCGTCCACATCATCGGTGTATTCATACCCTAATGGTCACTGTAGAGCAATGCATTCCCTTCTCCGTCCACATCATGGTGTATTCATACCCTAATGGTCACTGTAGAGCAATGCATTCCCTTCTCCGTCCACATCATGGTGTATTCATACCCTAATGGTCACTGTAGAGCAATGCATTCCCTTCTCCGTCCACATCATCGGTGTATTCATACCCTAATGGTCACTGTAGAGCAATGCATTCCCTTCTCCGTCCACATCATCGGTGTATTCATACCCTAATGGTCACTGTAGAGCAATGCATTCCCTTCTCCGTCCACATCATGGTGTATTCATACCCTAATGGTCACTGTAGAGCAATGCATTCCCTTCTCCGTCCACATCATGGTGTATTCATACCCTAATGGTCACTGTAGAGCAATGCATTCCCTTCTCCGTCCACATCATCGGTGTATTCATACCCTAATGGTCACTGTAGAGCAATGCATTCCCTTCTCCGTCCACATCATCGGTGTATTCATACCCTAATGGTCACTGTAGAGCAATGCATTCCCTTCTCCGTCCACATCATGGTGTATTCATACCCTAATGGTCACTGTAGAGCAATGCATTCCCTTCTCCGTCCACATCATCGGTGTATTCATACCCTAATGGTCACTGTAGAGCAATGCATTCCCTTCTCCGTCCACATCATGGTGTATTCATACCCTAATGGTCACTGTAGAGCAATGCATTCCCTTCTCCGTCCACATCATGGTGTATTCATACCCTAATGGTCACTGTAGAGCAATGCATTCCCTTCTCCGTCCACATCATCGGTGTATTCATACCCTAATGGTCACTGTAGAGCAATGCATTCCCTTCTCCGTCCACATCATGGTGTATTCATACCCTAATGGTCACTGTAGAGCAATGCATTCCCTTCTCCGTCCACATCATGGTGTATTCATACCCTAATGGTCACTGTAGAGCAATGCATTCCCTTCTCCGTCCACATCATCGGTGTATTCATACCCTAATGGTCACTGTAGAGCAATGCATTCCCTTCTCCGTCCACATCATGGTGTATTCATACCCTAATGGTCACTGTAGAGCAATGCATTCCCTTCTCCGTCCACATCATGGTGTATTCATACCCTAATGGTCACTGTAGAGCAATGCATTCCCTTCTCCGTCCACATCATGGTGTATTCATACCCTAATGGTCACTGTAGAGCAATGCATTCCCTTCTCCGTCCACATCATGGTGTATTCATACCCTAATGGTCACTGTAGAGCAATGCATTCCCTTCTCCGTCCACATCATGGTGTATTCATACCCTAATGGTCACTGTAGAGCAATGCATTCCCTTCTCCGTCCACATCATGGTGTATTCATACCCTAATGGTCACTGTAGAGCAATGCATTCCCTTCTCCGTCCACATCATGGTGTATTCATACCCTAATGGTCACTGTAGAGCAATGCATTCCCTTCTCCGTCCACATCATGGTGTATTCATACCCTAATGGTCACTGTAGAGCAATGCATTCCCTTCTCCGTCCACATCATGGTGTATTCATACCCTAATGGTCACTGTAGAGCAATGCATTCCCTTCTCCGTCCACATCATGGTGTATTCATACCCTAATGGTCACTGTAGAGCAATGCATTCCCTTCTCCGTCCACATCATGGTGTATTCATACCCTAATGGTCACTGTAGAGCAATGCATTCCCTTCTCCGTCCACATCATCGGTGTATTCATACCCTAATGGTCACTGTAGAGCAATGCATTCCCTTCTCCGTCCACATCATGGTGTATTCATACCCTAATGGTCACTGTAGAGCAATGCATTCCCTTCTCCGTCCACATCATCGGTGTATTCATACCCTAATGGTCACTGTAGAGCAATGCATTCCCTTCTCCGTCCACATCATCGGTGTATTCATACCCTAATGGTCACTGTAGAGCAATGCATTCCCTTCTCCGTCCACATCATGGTGTATTCATACCCTAATGGTCACTGTAGAGCAATGCATTCCCTTCTCCGTCCACATCATCGGTGTATTCATACCCTAATGGTCACTGTAGAGCAATGCATTCCCTTCTCCGTCCACATCATCGGTGTATTCATACCCTAATGGTCACTGTAGAGCAATGCATTCCCTTCTCCGTCCACATCATGGTGTATTCATACCCTAATGGTCACTGTAGAGCAATGCATTCCCTTCTCCGTCCACATCATGGTGTATTCATACCCTAATGGTCACTGTAGAGCAATGCATTCCCTTCTCCGTCCACATCATGGTGTATTCATACCCTAATGGTCACTGTAGAGCAATGCATTCCCTTCTCCGTCCACATCATGGTGTATTCATACCCTAATGGTCACTGTAGAGCAATGCATTCCCTTCTCCGTCCACATCATCGGTGTATTCATACCCTAATGGTCACTGTAGAGCAATGCATTCCCTTCTCCGTCCACATCATCGGTGTATTCATACCCTAATGGTCACTGTAGAGCAATGCATTCCCTTCTCCGTCCACATCATGGTGTATTCATACCCTAATGGTCACTGTAGAGCAATGCATTCCCTTCTCCGTCCACATCATGGTGTATTCATACCCTAATGGTCACTGTAGAGCAATGCATTCCCTTCTCCGTCCACATCATCGGTGTATTCATACCCTAATGGTCACTGTAGAGCAATGCATTCCCTTCTCCGTCCACATCATGGTGTATTCATACCCTAATGGTCACTGTAGAGCAATGCATTCCCTTCTCCGTCCACATCATGGTGTATTCATACCCTAATGGTCACTGTAGAGCAATGCATTCCCTTCTCCGTCCACATCATCGGTGTATTCATACCCTAATGGTCACTGTAGAGCAATGCATTCCCTTCTCCGTCCACATCATGGTGTATTCATACCCTAATGGTCACTGTAGAGCAATGCATTCCCTTCTCCGTCCACATCATGGTGTATTCATACCCTAATGGTCACTGTAGAGCAATGCATTCCCTTCTCCGTCCACATCATGGTGTATTCATACCCTAATGGTCACTGTAGAGCAATGCATTCCCTTCTCCGTCCACATCATGGTGTATTCATACCCTAATGGTCACTGTAGAGCAATGCATTCCCTTCTCCGTCCACATCATGGTGTATTCATACCCTAATGGTCACTGTAGAGCAATGCATTCCCTTCTCCGTCCACATCATCGGTGTATTCATACCCTAATGGTCACTGTAGAGCAATGCATTCCCTTCTCCGTCCACATCATGGTGTATTCATACCCTAATGGTCACTGTAGAGCAATGCATTCCCTTCTCCGTCCACATCATGGTGTATTCATACCCTAATGGTCACTGTAGAGCAATGCATTCCCTTCTCCGTCCACATCATGGTGTATTCATACCCTAATGGTCACTGTAGAGCAATGCATTCCCTTCTCCGTCCACATCATCGGTGTATTCATACCCTAATGGTCACTGTAGAGCAATGCATTCCCTTCTCCGTCCACATCATGGTGTATTCATACCCTAATGGTCACTGTAGAGCAATGCATTCCCTTCTCCGTCCACATCATGGTGTATTCATACCCTAATGGTCACTGTAGAGCAATGCATTCCCTTCTCCGTCCACATCATGGTGTATTCATACCCTAATGGTCACTGTAGAGCAATGCATTCCCTTCTCCGTCCACATCATGGTGTATTCATACCCTAATGGTCACTGTAGAGCAATGCATTCCCTTCTCCGTCCACATCATGGTGTATTCATACCCTAATGGTCACTGTAGAGCAATGCATTCCCTTCTCCGTCCACATCATGGTGTATTCATACCCTAATGGTCACTGTAGAGCAATGCATTCCCTTCTCCGTCCACATCATGGTGTATTCATACCCTAATGGTCACTGTAGAGCAATGCATTCCCTTCTCCGTCCACATCATGGTGTATTCATACCCTAATGGTCACTGTAGAGCAATGCATTCCCTTCTCCGTCCACATCATGGTGTATTCATACCCTAATGGTCACTGTAGAGCAATGCATTCCCTTCTCCGTCCACATCATGGTGTATTCATACCCTAATGGTCACTGTAGAGCAATGCATTCCCTTCTCCGTCCACATCATCGGTGTATTCATACCCTAATGGTCACTGTAGAGCAATGCATTCCCTTCTCCGTCCACATCATGGTGTATTCATACCCTAATGGTCACTGTAGAGCAATGCATTCCCTTCTCCGTCCACATCATGGTGTATTCATACCCTAATGGTCACTGTAGAGCAATGCATTCCCTTCTCCGTCCACATCATCGGTGTATTCATACCCTAATGGTCACTGTAGAGCAATGCATTCCCTTCTCCGTCCACATCATGGTGTATTCATACCCTAATGGTCACTGTAGAGCAATGCATTCCCTTCTCCGTCCACATCATGGTGTATTCATACCCTAATGGTCACTGTAGAGCAATGCATTCCCTTCTCCGTCCACATCATGGTGTATTCATACCCTAATGGTCACTGTAGAGCAATGCATTCCCTTCTCCGTCCACATCATGGTGTATTCATACCCTAATGGTCACTGTAGAGCAATGCATTCCCTTCTCCGTCCACATCATGGTGTATTCATACCCTAATGGTCACTGTAGAGCAATGCATTCCCTTCTCCGTCCACATCATCGGTGTATTCATACCCTAATGGTCACTGTAGAGCAATGCATTCCCTTCTCCGTCCACATCATGGTGTATTCATACCCTAATGGTCACTGTAGAGCAATGCATTCCCTTCTCCGTCCACATCATGGTGTATTCATACCCTAATGGTCACTGTAGAGCAATGCATTCCCTTCTCCGTCCACATCATCGGTGTATTCATACCCTAATGGTCACTGTAGAGCAATGCATTCCCTTCTCCGTCCACATCATGGTGTATTCATACCCTAATGGTCACTGTAGAGCAATGCATTCCCTTCTCCGTCCACATCATGGTGTATTCATACCCTAATGGTCACTGTAGAGCAATGCATTCCCTTCTCCGTCCACATCATGGTGTATTCATACCCTAATGGTCACTGTAGAGCAATGCATTCCCTTCTCCGTCCACATCATGGTGTATTCATACCCTAATGGTCACTGTAGAGCAATGCATTCCCTTCTCCGTCCACATCATGGTGTATTCATACCCTAATGGTCACTGTAGAGCAATGCATTCCCTTCTCCGTCCACATCATGGTGTATTCATACCCTAATGGTCACTGTAGAGCAATGCATTCCCTTCTCCGTCCACATCATGGTGTATTCATACCCTAATGGTCACTGTAGAGCAATGCATTCCCTTCTCCGTCCACATCATGGTGTATTCATACCCTAATGGTCACTGTAGAGCAATGCATTCCCTTCTCCGTCCACATCATCGGTGTATTCATACCCTAATGGTCACTGTAGAGCAATGCATTCCCTTCTCCGTCCACATCATGGTGTATTCATACCCTAATGGTCACTGTAGAGCAATGCATTCCCTTCTCCGTCCACATCATGGTGTATTCATACCCTAATGGTCACTGTAGAGCAATGCATTCCCTTCTCCGTCCACATCATCGGTGTATTCATACCCTAATGGTCACTGTAGAGCAATGCATTCCCTTCTCCGTCCACATCATCGGTGTATTCATACCCTAATGGTCACTGTAGAGCAATGCATTCCCTTCTCCGTCCACATCATGGTGTATTCATACCCTAATGGTCACTGTAGAGCAATGCATTCCCTTCTCCGTCCACATCATGGTGTATTCATACCCTAATGGTCACTGTAGAGCAATGCATTCCCTTCTCCGTCCACATCATCGGTGTATTCATACCCTAATGGTCACTGTAGAGCAATGCATTCCCTTCTCCGTCCACATCATGGTGTATTCATACCCTAATGGTCACTGTAGAGCAATGCATTCCCTTCTCCGTCCACATCATGGTGTATTCATACCCTAATGGTCACTGTAGAGCAATGCATTCCCTTCTCCGTCCACATCATCGGTGTATTCATACCCTAATGGTCACTGTAGAGCAATGCATTCCCTTCTCCGTCCACATCATGGTGTATTCATACCCTAATGGTCACTGTAGAGCAATGCATTCCCTTCTCCGTCCACATCATGGTGTATTCATACCCTAATGGTCACTGTAGAGCAATGCATTCCCTTCTCCGTCCACATCATGGTGTATTCATACCCTAATGGTCACTGTAGAGCAATGCATTCCCTTCTCCGTCCACATCATGGTGTATTCATACCCTAATGGTCACTGTAGAGCAATGCATTCCCTTCTCCGTCCACATCATCGGTGTATTCATACCCTAATGGTCACTGTAGAGCAATGCATTCCCTTCTCCGTCCACATCATGGTGTATTCATACCCTAATGGTCACTGTAGAGCAATGCATTCCCTTCTCCGTCCACATCATGGTGTATTCATACCCTAATGGTCACTGTAGAGCAATGCATTCCCTTCTCCGTCCACATCATGGTGTATTCATACCCTAATGGTCACTGTAGAGCAATGCATTCCCTTCTCCGTCCACATCATGGTGTATTCATACCCTAATGGTCACTGTAGAGCAATGCATTCCCTTCTCCGTCCACATCATGGTGTATTCATACCCTAATGGTCACTGTAGAGCAATGCATTCCCTTCTCCGTCCACATCATCGGTGTATTCATACCCTAATGGTCACTGTAGAGCAATGCATTCCCTTCTCCGTCCACATCATGGTGTATTCATACCCTAATGGTCACTGTAGAGCAATGCATTCCCTTCTCCGTCCACATCATGGTGTATTCATACCCTAATGGTCACTGTAGAGCAATGCATTCCCTTCTCCGTCCACATCATGGTGTATTCATACCCTAATGGTCACTGTAGAGCAATGCATTCCCTTCTCCGTCCACATCATGGTGTATTCATACCCTAATGGTCACTGTAGAGCAATGCATTCCCTTCTCCGTCCACATCATGGTGTATTCATACCCTAATGGTCACTGTAGAGCAATGCATTCCCTTCTCCGTCCACATCATGGTGTATTCATACCCTAATGGTCACTGTAGAGCAATGCATTCCCTTCTCCGTCCACATCATGGTGTATTCATACCCTAATGGTCACTGTAGAGCAATGCATTCCCTTCTCCGTCCACATCATGGTGTATTCATACCCTAATGGTCACTGTAGAGCAATGCATTCCCTTCTCCGTCCACATCATGGTGTATTCATACCCTAATGGTCACTGTAGAGCAATGCATTCCCTTCTCCGTCCACATCATCGGTGTATTCATACCCTAATGGTCACTGTAGAGCAATGCATTCCCTTCTCCGTCCACATCATGGTGTATTCATACCCTAATGGTCACTGTAGAGCAATGCATTCCCTTCTCCGTCCACATCATGGTGTATTCATACCCTAATGGTCACTGTAGAGCAATGCATTCCCTTCTCCGTCCACATCATGGTGTATTCATACCCTAATGGTCACTGTAGAGCAATGCATTCCCTTCTCCGTCCACATCATGGTGTATTCATACCCTAATGGTCACTGTAGAGCAATGCATTCCCTTCTCCGTCCACATCATGGTGTATTCATACCCTAATGGTCACTGTAGAGCAATGCATTCCCTTCTCCGTCCACATCATGGTGTATTCATACCCTAATGGTCACTGTAGAGCAATGCATTCCCTTCTCCGTCCACATCATGGTGTATTCATACCCTAATGGTCACTGTAGAGCAATGCATTCCCTTCTCCGTCCACATCATGGTGTATTCATACCCTAATGGTCACTGTAGAGCAATGCATTCCCTTCTCCGTCCACATCATGGTGTATTCATACCCTAATGGTCACTGTAGAGCAATGCATTCCTTCTCCGTCCACATCATGGTGTATTCATACCCTAATGGTCACTGTAGAGCAATGCATTCCCTTCTCCGTCCACATCATCGGTGTATTCATACCCTAATGGTCACTGTAGAGCAATGCATTCCCTTCTCCGTCCACATCATCGGTGTATTCATACCCTAATGGTCACTGTAGAGCAATGCATTCCCTTCTCCGTCCACATCATGGTGTATTCATACCCTAATGGTCACTGTAGAGCAATGCATTCCCTTCTCCGTCCACATCATGGTGTATTCATACCCTAATGGTCACTGTAGAGCAATGCATTCCCTTCTCCGTCCACATCATGGTGTATTCATACCCTAATGGTCACTGTAGAGCAATGCATTCCCTTCTCCGTCCACATCATGGTGTATTCATACCCTAATGGTCACTGTAGAGCAATGCATTCCCTTCTCCGTCCACATCATCGGTGTATTCATACCCTAATGGTCACTGTAGAGCAATGCATTCCCTTCTCCGTCCACATCATCGGTGTATTCATACCCTAATGGTCACTGTAAGAGCAATGCATTCCCTTCTCCGTCCACATCATGGTGTATTCATACCCTAATGGTCACTGTAGAGCAATGCATTCCCTTCTCCGTCCACATCATGGTGTATTCATACCCTAATGGTCACTGTAGAGCAATGCATTCCCTTCTCCGTCCACATCATCGGTGTATTCATACCCTAATGGTCACTGTAGAGCAATGCATTCCCTTCTCCGTCCACATCATGGTGTATTCATACCCTAATGGTCACTGTAGAGCAATGCATTCCCTTCTCCGTCCACATCATCGGTGTATTCATACCCTAATGGTCACTGTAGAGCAATGCATTCCCTTCTCCGTCCACATCATGGTGTATTCATACCCTAATGGTCACTGTAGAGCAATGCATTCCCTTCTCCGTCCACATCATGGTGTATTCATACCCTAATGGTCACTGTAGAGCAATGCATTCCCTTCTCCGTCCACATCATCGGTGTATTCATACCCTAATGGTCACTGTAGAGCAATGCATTCCCTTCTCCGTCCACATCATCGGTGTATTCATACCCTAATGGTCACTGTAGAGCAATGCATTCCCTTCTCCGTCCACATCATGGTGTATTCATACCCTAATGGTCACTGTAGAGCAATGCATTCCCTTCTCCGTCCACATCATGGTGTATTCATACCCTAATGGTCACTGTAGAGCAATGCATTCCCTTCTCCGTCCACATCATCGGTGTATTCATACCCTAATGGTCACTGTAGAGCAATGCATTCCCTTCTCCGTCCACATCATGGTGTATTCATACCCTAATGGTCACTGTAGAGCAATGCATTCCCTTCTCCGTCCACATCATGGTGTATTCATACCCTAATGGTCACTGTAGAGCAATGCATTCCCTTCTCCGTCCACATCATGGTGTATTCATACCCTAATGGTCACTGTAGAGCAATGCATTCCCTTCTCCGTCCACATCATCGGTGTATTCATACCCTAATGGTCACTGTAGAGCAATGCATTCCCTTCTCCGTCCACATCATGGTGTATTCATACCCTAATGGTCACTGTAGAGCAATGCATTCCCTTCTCCGTCCACATCATCGGTGTATTCATACCCTAATGGTCACTGTAGAGCAATGCATTCCCTTCTCCGTCCACATCATGGTGTATTCATACCCTAATGGTCACTGTAGAGCAATGCATTCCCTTCTCCGTCCACATCATCGGTGTATTCATACCCTAATGGTCACTGTAGAGCAATGCATTCCCTTCTCCGTCCACATCATGGTGTATTCATACCCTAATGGTCACTGTAGAGCAATGCATTCCCTTCTCCGTCCACATCATGGTGTATTCATACCCTAATGGTCACTGTAGAGCAATGCATTCCCTTCTCCGTCCACATCATCGGTGTATTCATACCCTAATGGTCACTGTAGAGCAATGCATTCCCTTCTCCGTCCACATCATCGGTGTATTCATACCCTAATGGTCACTGTAGAGCAATGCATTCCCTTCTCCGTCCACATCATGGTGTATTCATACCCTAATGGTCACTGTAGAGCAATGCATTCCCTTCTCCGTCCACATCATCGGTGTATTCATACCCTAATGGTCACTGTAGAGCAATGCATTCCCTTCTCCGTCCACATCATGGTGTATTCATACCCTAATGGTCACTGTAGAGCAATGCATTCCCTTCTCCGTCCACATCATGGTGTATTCATACCCTAATGGTCACTGTAGAGCAATGCATTCCCTTCTCCGTCCACATCATGGTGTATTCATACCCTAATGGTCACTGTAGAGCAATGCATTCCCTTCTCCGTCCACATCATGGTGTATTCATACCCTAATGGTCACTGTAGAGCAATGCATTCCCTTCTCCGTCCACATCATGGTGTATTCATACCTAATGGTCACTGTAGAGCAATGCATCCTTCTCCGTCCACATCATGGTGTATTCATACCCTAATGGTCACTGTAGAGCAATGCATTCCCTTCTCCGTCCACATCATGGTGTATTCATACCCTAATGGTCACTGTAGAGCAATGCATTCCCTTCTCCGTCCACATCATCGGTGTATTCATACCCTAATGGTCACTGTAGAGCAATGCATTCCCTTCTCCGTCCACATCATCGGTGTATTCATACCCTAATGGTCACTGTAGAGCAATGCATTCCCTTCTCCGTCCACATCATGGTGTATTCATACCCTAATGGTCACTGTAGAGCAATGCATTCCCTTCTCCGTCCACATCATGGTGTATTCATACCCTAATGGTCACTGTAGAGCAATGCATTCCCTTCTCCGTCCACATCATGGTGTATTCATACCCTAATGGTCACTGTAGAGCAATGCATTCCCTTCTCCGTCCACATCATGGTGTATTCATACCCTAATGGTCACTGTAGAGCAATGCATTCCCTTCTCCGTCCACATCATGGTGTATTCATACCCTAATGGTCACTGTAGAGCAATGCATTCCCTTCTCCGTCCACATCATCGGTGTATTCATACCCTAATGGTCACTGTAGAGCAATGCATTCCCTTCTCCGTCCACATCATCGGTGTATTCATACCCTAATGGTCACTGTAGAGCAATGCATTCCCTTCTCCGTCCACATCATGGTGTATTCATACCCTAATGGTCACTGTAGAGCAATGCATTCCCTTCTCCGTCCACATCATGGTGTATTCATACCCTAATGGTCACTGTAGAGCAATGCATTCCCTTCTCCGTCCACATCATGGTGTATTCATACCCTAATGGTCACTGTAGAGCAATGCATTCCCTTCTCCGTCCACATCATGGTGTATTCATACCCTAATGGTCACTGTAGAGCAATGCATTCCCTTCTCCGTCCACATCATGGTGTATTCATACCCTAATGGTCACTGTAGAGCAATGCATTCCCTTCTCCGTCCACATCATGGTGTATTCATACCCTAATGGTCACTGTAGAGCAATGCATTCCCTTCTCCGTCCACATCATGGTGTATTCATACCCTAATGGTCACTGTAGAGCAATGCATTCCCTTCTCCGTCCACATCATGGTGTATTCATACCCTAATGGTCACTGTAGAGCAATGCATTCCCTTCTCCGTCCACATCATGGTGTATTCATACCCTAATGGTCACTGTAGAGCAATGCATTCCCTTCTCCGTCCACATCATGGTGTATTCATACCCTAATGGTCACTGTAGAGCAATGCATTCCCTTCTCCGTCCACATCATCGGTGTATTCATACCCTAATGGTCACTGTAGAGCAATGCATTCCCTTCTCCGTCCACATCATGGTGTATTCATACCCTAATGGTCACTGTAGAGCAATGCATTCCCTTCTCCGTCCACATCATGGTGTATTCATACCCTAATGGTCACTGTAGAGCAATGCATTCCTTCTCCGTCCACATCATCGGTGTATTCATACCCTAATGGTCACTGTAGAGCAATGCATTCCCTTCTCCGTCCACATCATGGTGTATTCATACCCTAATGGTCACTGTAGAGCAATGCATTCCCTTCTCCGTCCACATCATGGTGTATTCATACCCTAATGGTCACTGTAGAGCAATGCATTCCCTTCTCCGTCCACATCATCGGTGTATTCATACCCTAATGGTCACTGTAGAGCAATGCATTCCCTTCTCCGTCCACATCATGGTGTATTCATACCCTAATGGTCACTGTAGAGCAATGCATTCCCTTCTCCGTCCACATCATGGTGTATTCATACCCTAATGGTCACTGTAGAGCAATGCATTCCCTTCTCCGTCCACATCATGGTGTATTCATACCCTAATGGTCACTGTAGAGCAATGCATTCCCTTCTCCGTCCACATCATGGTGTATTCATACCCTAATGGTCACTGTAGAGCAATGCATTCCCTTCTCCGTCCACATCATCGGTGTATTCATACCCTAATGGTCACTGTAGAGCAATGCATTCCCTTCTCCGTCCACATCATGGTGTATTCATACCCTAATGGTCACTGTAAAGCAATGCATTCCCTTCTCCGTCCACATCATGGTGTATTCATACCCTAATGGTCACTGTAGAGCAATGCATTCCCTTCTCCGTCCACATCATGGTGTATTCATACCCTAATGGTCACTGTAGAGCAATGCATTCCCTTCTCCGTCCACATCATCGGTGTATTCATACCCTAATGGTCACTGTAGAGCAATGCATTCCCTTCTCCGTCCACATCATGGTGTATTCATACCCTAATGGTCACTGTAGAGCAATGCATTCCCTTCTCCGTCCACATCATCGGTGTATTCATACCCTAATGGTCACTGTAGAGCAATGCATTCCCTTCTCCGTCCACATCATCGGTGTATTCATACCCTAATGGTCACTGTAGAGCAATGCATTCCCTTCTCCGTCCACATCATGGTGTATTCATACCCTAATGGTCACTGTAGAGCAATGCATTCCCTTCTCCGTCCACATCATGGTGTATTCATACCCTAATGGTCACTGTAGAGCAATGCATTCCCTTCTCCGTCCACATCATCGGTGTATTCATACCCTAATGGTCACTGTAGAGCAATGCATTCCCTTCTCCGTCCACATCATGGTGTATTCATACCCTAATGGTCACTGTAGAGCAATGCATTCCCTTCTCCGTCCACATCATCGGTGTATTCATACCCTAATGGTCACTGTAGAGCAATGCATTCCCTTCTCCGTCCACATCATGGTGTATTCATACCCTAATGGTCACTGTAGAGCAATGCATTCCCTTCTCCGTCCACATCATCGGTGTATTCATACCCTAATGGTCACTGTAGAGCAATGCATTCCCTTCTCCGTCCACATCATGGTGTATTCATACCCTAATGGTCACTGTAGAGCAATGCATTCCCTTCTCCGTCCACATCATGGTGTATTCATACCCTAATGGTCACTGTAGAGCAATGCATTCCCTTCTCCGTCCACATCATGGTGTATTCATACCCTAATGGTCACTGTAGAGCAATGCATTCCCTTCTCCGTCCACATCATGGTGTATTCATACCCTAATGGTCACTGTAGAGCAATGCATTCCCTTCTCCGTCCACATCATGGTGTATTCATACCCTAATGGTCACTGTAGAGCAATGCATTCCCTTCTCCGTCCACATCATCGGTGTATTCATACCCTAATGGTCACTGTAGAGCAATGCATTCCCTTCTCCGTCCACATCATGGTGTATTCATACCCTAATGGTCACTGTAGAGCAATGCATTCCCTTCTCCGTCCACATCATGGTGTATTCATACCCTAATGGTCACTGTAGAGCAATGCATTCCCTTCTCCGTCCACATCATGGTGTATTCATACCCTAATGGTCACTGTAGAGCAATGCATTCCCTTCTCCGTCCACATCATGGTGTATTCATACCCTAATGGTCACTGTAAAGCAATGCATTCCCTTCTCCGTCCACATCATCGGTGTATTCATACCCTAATGGTCACTGTAGAGCAATGCATTCCCTTCTCCGTCCACATCATGGTGTATTCATACCCTAATGGTCACTGTAGAGCAATGCATTCCCTTCTCCGTCCACATCATCGGTGTATTCATACCCTAATGGTCACTGTAGAGCAATGCATTCCTTCTCCGTCCACATCATGGTGTATTCATACCCTAATGGTCACTGTAGAGCAATGCATTCCCTTCTCCGTCCACATCATGGTGTATTCATACCCTAATGGTCACTGTAGAGCAATGCATTCCCTTCTCCGTCCACATCATGGTGTATTCATACCCTAATGGTCACTGTAGAGCAATGCATTCCCTTCTCCGTCCACATCATGGTGTATTCATACCCTAATGGTCACTGTAGAGCAATGCATTCCCTTCTCCGTCCACATCATGGTGTATTCATACCCTAATGGTCACTGTAGAGCAATGCATTCCCTTCTCCGTCCACATCATGGTGTATTCATACCCTAATGGTCACTGTAGAGCAATGCATTCCCTTCTCCGTCCACATCATCGGTGTATTCATACCCTAATGGTCACTGTAGAGCAATGCATTCCCTTCTCCGTCCACATCATGGTGTATTCATACCCTAATGGTCACTGTAGAGCAATGCATTCCCTTCTCCGTCCACATCATGGTGTATTCATACCCTAATGGTCACTGTAGAGCAATGCATTCCCTTCTCCGTCCACATCATGGTGTATTCATACCCTAATGGTCACTGTAGAGCAATGCATTCCCTTCTCCGTCCACATCATGGTGTATTCATACCCTAATGGTCACTGTAGAGCAATGCATTCCCTTCTCCGTCCACATCATGGTGTATTCATACCCTAATGGTCACTGTAGAGCAATGCATTCCCTTCTCCGTCCACATCATCGGTGTATTCATACCCTAATGGTCACTGTAGAGCAATGCATTCCCTTCTCCGTCCACATCATGGTGTATTCATACCCTAATGGTCACTGTAGAGCAATGCATTCCCTTCTCCGTCCACATCATCGGTGTATTCATACCCTAATGGTCACTGTAGAGCAATGCATTCCCTTCTCCGTCCACATCATGGTGTATTCATACCCTAATGGTCACTGTAGAGCAATGCATTCCCTTCTCCGTCCACATCATCGGTGTATTCATACCCTAATGGTCACTGTAGAGCAATGCATTCCCTTCTCCGTCCACATCATGGTGTATTCATACCTAATGGTCACTGTAGAGCAATGCATTCCCTTCTCCGTCCACATCATGGTGTATTCATACCCTAATGGTCACTGTAGAGCAATGCATTCCCTTCTCCGTCCACATCATGGTGTATTCATACCCTAATGGTCACTGTAGAGCAATGCATTCCCTTCTCCGTCCACATCATGGTGTATTCATACCCTAATGGTCACTGTAGAGCAATGCATTCCCTTCTCCGTCCACATCATGGTGTATTCATACCCTAATGGTCACTGTAGAGCAATGCATTCCCTTCTCCGTCCACATCATGGTGTATTCATACCCTAATGGTCACTGTAGAGCAATGCATTCCCTTCTCCGTCCACATCATGGTGTATTCATACCCTAATGGTCACTGTAGAGCAATGCATTCCCTTCTCCGTCCACATCATGGTGTATTCATACCCTAATGGTCACTGTAGAGCAATGCATTCCCTTCTCCGTCCACATCATGGTGTATTCATACCCTAATGGTCACTGTAGAGCAATGCATTCCCTTCTCCGTCCACATCATCGGTGTATTCATACCCTAATGGTCACTGTAGAGCAATGCATTCCCTTCTCCGTCCACATCATGGTGTATTCATACCCTAATGGTCACTGTAGAGCAATGCATTCCCTTCTCCGTCCACATCATCGGTGTATTCATACCCTAATGGTCACTGTAGAGCAATGCATTCCCTTCTCCGTCCACATCATGGTGTATTCATACCCTAATGGTCACTGTAGAGCAATGCATTCCCTTCTCCGTCCACATCATGGTGTATTCATACCCTAATGGTCACTGTAGAGCAATGCATTCCCTTCTCCGTCCACATCATCGGTGTATTCATACCCTAATGGTCACTGTAGAGCAATGCATTCCCTTCTCCGTCCACATCATGGTGTATTCATACCCTAATGGTCACTGTAGAGCAATGCATTCCCTTCTCCGTCCACATCATGGTGTATTCATACCCTAATGGTCACTGTAGAGCAATGCATTCCCTTCTCCGTCCACATCATCGGTGTATTCATACCCTAATGGTCACTGTAGAGCAATGCATTCCCTTCTCCGTCCACATCATGGTGTATTCATACCCTAATGGTCACTGTAGAGCAATGCATTCCCTTCTCCGTCCACATCATGGTGTATTCATACCCTAATGGTCACTGTAGAGCAATGCATTCCCTTCTCCGTCCACATCATCGGTGTATTCATACCCTAATGGTCACTGTAGAGCAATGCATTCCCTTCTCCGTCCACATCATGGTGTATTCATACCCTAATGGTCACTGTAGAGCAATGCATTCCCTTCTCCGTCCACATCATCGGTGTATTCATACCCTAATGGTCACTGTAGAGCAATGCATTCCCTTCTCCGTCCACATCATGGTGTATTCATACCCTAATGGTCACTGTAGAGCAATGCATTCCCTTCTCCGTCCACATCATGGTGTATTCATACCCTAATGGTCACTGTAGAGCAATGCATTCCCTTCTCCGTCCACATCATGGTGTATTCATACCCTAATGGTCACTGTAGAGCAATGCATTCCCTTCTCCGTCCACATCATGGTGTATTCATACCCTAATGGTCACTGTAGAGCAATGCATTCCCTTCTCCGTCCACATCATGGTGTATTCATACCCTAATGGTCACTGTAGAGCAATGCATTCCCTTCTCCGTCCACATCATGGTGTATTCATACCCTAATGGTCACTGTAGAGCAATGCATTCCCTTCTCCGTCCACATCATGGTGTATTCATACCCTAATGGTCACTGTAGAGCAATGCATTCCCTTCTCCGTCCACATCATGGTGTATTCATACCCTAATGGTCACTGTAGAGCAATGCATTCCCTTCTCCGTCCACATCATGGTGTATTCATACCCTAATGGTCACTGTAGAGCAATGCATTCCCTTCTCCGTCCACATCATCGGTGTATTCATACCCTAATGGTCACTGTAGAGCAATGCATTCCCTTCTCCGTCCACATCATGGTGTATTCATACCCTAATGGTCACTGTAGAGCAATGCATTCCCTTCTCCGTCCACATCATGGTGTATTCATACCCTAATGGTCACTGTAGAGCAATGCATTCCCTTCTCCGTCCACATCATGGTGTATTCATACCCTAATGGTCACTGTAGAGCAATGCATTCCCTTCTCCGTCCACATCATGGTGTATTCATACCCTAATGGTCACTGTAGAGCAATGCATTCCCTTCTCCGTCCACATCATCGGTGTATTCATACCCTAATGGTCACTGTAGAGCAATGCATTCCCTTCTCCGTCCACATCATCGGTGTATTCATACCCTAATGGTCACTGTAGAGCAATGCATTCCCTTCTCCGTCCACATCATGGTGTATTCATACCCTAATGGTCACTGTAGAGCAATGCATTCCCTTCTCCGTCCACATCATGGTGTATTCATACCCTAATGGTCACTGTAGAGCAATGCATTCCCTTCTCCGTCCACATCATGGTGTATTCATACCCTAATGGTCACTGTAGAGCAATGCATTCCCTTCTCCGTCCACATCATGGTGTATTCATACCCTAATGGTCACTGTAGAGCAATGCATTCCCTTCTCCGTCCACATCATGGTGTATTCATACCCTAATGGTCACTGTAGAGCAATGCATTCCCTTCTCCGTCCACATCATGGTGTATTCATACCCTAATGGTCACTGTAGAGCAATGCATTCCCTTCTCCGTCCACATCATGGTGTATTCATACCCTAATGGTCACTGTAGAGCAATGCATTCCCTTCTCCGTCCACATCATCGGTGTATTCATACCCTAATGGTCACTGTAGAGCAATGCATTCCCTTCTCCGTCCACATCATGGTGTATTCATACCCTAATGGTCACTGTAGAGCAATGCATTCCCTTCTCCGTCCACATCATGGTGTATTCATACCCTAATGGTCACTGTAGAGCAATGCATTCCCTTCTCCGTCCACATCATGGTGTATTCATACCCTAATGGTCACTGTAGAGCAATGCATTCCCTTCTCCGTCCACATCATGGTGTATTCATACCCTAATGGTCACTGTAGAGCAATGCATTCCCTTCTCCGTCCACATCATCGGTGTATTCATACCCTAATGGTCACTGTAGAGCAATGCATTCCCTTCTCCGTCCACATCATGGTGTATTCATACCCTAATGGTCACTGTAGAGCAATGCATTCCCTTCTCCGTCCACATCATGGTGTATTCATACCCTAATGGTCACTGTAGAGCAATGCATTCCCTTCTCCGTCCACATCATGGTGTATTCATACCCTAATGGTCACTGTAGAGCAATGCATTCCCTTCTCCGTCCACATCATGGTGTATTCATACCCTAATGGTCACTGTAGAGCAATGCATTCCCTTCTCCGTCCACATCATCGGTGTATTCATACCCTAATGGTCACTGTAGAGCAATGCATTCCCTTCTCCGTCCACATCATGGTGTATTCATACCCTAATGGTCACTGTAGAGCAATGCATTCCCTTCTCCGTCCACATCATGGTGTATTCATACCCTAATGGTCACTGTAGAGCAATGCATTCCCTTCTCCGTCCACATCATGGTGTATTCATACCCTAATGGTCACTGTAGAGCAATGCATTCCCTTCTCCGTCCACATCATGGTGTATTCATACCCTAATGGTCACTGTAGAGCAATGCATTCCCTTCTCCGTCCACATCATGGTGTATTCATACCCTAATGGTCACTGTAGAGCAATGCATTCCCTTCTCCGTCCACATCATGGTGTATTCATACCCTAATGGTCACTGTAGAGCAATGCATTCCCTTCTCCGTCCACATCATGGTGTATTCATACCCTAATGGTCACTGTAGAGCAATGCATTCCCTTCTCCGTCCACATCATGGTGTATTCATACCCTAATGGTCACTGTAGAGCAATGCATTCCCTTCTCCGTCCACATCATCGGTGTATTCATACCCTAATGGTCACTGTAAGAGCAATGCATTCCCTTCTCCGTCCACATCATGGTGTATTCATACCCTAATGGTCACTGTAGAGCAATGCATTCCCTTCTCCGTCCACATCATGGTGTATTCATACCCTAATGGTCACTGTAGAGCAATGCATTCCCTTCTCCGTCCACATCATGGTGTATTCATACCCTAATGGTCACTGTAGAGCAATGCATTCCCTTCTCCGTCCACATCATCGGTGTATTCATACCCTAATGGTCACTGTAGAGCAATGCATTCCCTTCTCCGTCCACATCATCGGTGTATTCATACCCTAATGGTCACTGTAGAGCAATGCATTCCCTTCTCCGTCCACATCATGGTGTATTCATACCCTAATGGTCACTGTAGAGCAATGCATTCCCTTCTCCGTCCACATCATGGTGTATTCATACCCTAATGGTCACTGTAGAGCAATGCATTCCCTTCTCCGTCCACATCATCGGTGTATTCATACCCTAATGGTCACTGTAGAGCAATGCATTCCCTTCTCCGTCCACATCATGGTGTATTCATACCCTAATGGTCACTGTAGAGCAATGCATTCCCTTCTCCGTCCACATCATGGTGTATTCATACCCTAATGGTCACTGTAGAGCAATGCATTCCCTTCTCCGTCCACATCATGGTGTATTCATACCCTAATGGTCACTGTAGAGCAATGCATTCCCTTCTCCGTCCACATCATGGTGTATTCATACCCTAATGGTCACTGTAGAGCAATGCATTCCCTTCTCCGTCCACATCATGGTGTATTCATACCCTAATGGTCACTGTAGAGCAATGCATTCCCTTCTCCGTCCACATCATCGGTGTATTCATACCCTAATGGTCACTGTAGAGCAATGCATTCCCTTCTCCGTCCACATCATGGTGTATTCATACCCTAATGGTCACTGTAGAGCAATGCATTCCCTTCTCCGTCCACATCATGGTGTATTCATACCCTAATGGTCACTGTAGAGCAATGCATTCCCTTCTCCGTCCACATCATGGTGTATTCATACCCTAATGGTCACTGTAGAGCAATGCATTCCCTTCTCCGTCCACATCATGGTGTATTCATACCCTAATGGTCACTGTAGAGCAATGCATTCCCTTCTCCGTCCACATCATGGTGTATTCATACCCTAATGGTCACTGTAGAGCAATGCATTCCCTTCTCCGTCCACATCATGGTGTATTCATACCCTAATGGTCACTGTAGAGCAATGCATTCCCTTCTCCGTCCACATCATCGGTGTATTCATACCCTAATGGTCACTGTAGAGCAATGCATTCCCTTCTCCGTCCACATCATGGTGTATTCATACCCTAATGGTCACTGTAGAGCAATGCATTCCCTTCTCCGTCCACATCATGGTGTATTCATACCCTAATGGTCACTGTAGAGCAATGCATTCCCTTCTCCGTCCACATCATGGTGTATTCATACCCTAATGGTCACTGTAGAGCAATGCATTCCCTTCTCCGTCCACATCATGGTGTATTCATACCCTAATGGTCACTGTAGAGCAATGCATTCCCTTCTCCGTCCACATCATGGTGTATTCATACCCTAATGGTCACTGTAGAGCAATGCATTCCCTTCTCCGTCCACATCATGGTGTATTCATACCCTAATGGTCACTGTAGAGCAATGCATTCCCTTCTCCGTCCACATCATGGTGTATTCATACCCTAATGGTCACTGTAGAGCAATGCATTCCCTTCTCCGTCCACATCATCGGTGTATTCATACCCTAATGGTCACTGTAGAGCAATGCATTCCCTTCTCCGTCCACATCATGGTGTATTCATACCCTAATGGTCACTGTAGAGCAATGCATTCCCTTCTCCGTCCACATCATGGTGTATTCATACCCTAATGGTCACTGTAGAGCAATGCATTCCCTTCTCCGTCCACATCATGGTGTATTCATACCCTAATGGTCACTGTAGAGCAATGCATTCCCTTCTCCGTCCACATCATCGGTGTATTCATACCCTAATGGTCACTGTAGAGCAATGCATTCCCTTCTCCGTCCACATCATGGTGTATTCATACCCTAATGGTCACTGTAGAGCAATGCATTCCCTTCTCCGTCCACATCATCGGTGTATTCATACCCTAATGGTCACTGTAGAGCAATGCATTCCCTTCTCCGTCCACATCATGGTGTATTCATACCCTAATGGTCACTGTAGAGCAATGCATTCCCTTCTCCGTCCACATCATGGTGTATTCATACCCTAATGGTCACTGTAGAGCAATGCATTCCCTTCTCCGTCCACATCATGGTGTATTCATACCCTAATGGTCACTGTAGAGCAATGCATTCCCTTCTCCGTCCACATCATGGTGTATTCATACCCTAATGGTCACTGTAGAGCAATGCATTCCCTTCTCCGTCCACATCATGGTGTATTCATACCCTAATGGTCACTGTAGAGCAATGCATTCCCTTCTCCGTCCACATCATGGTGTATTCATACCCTAATGGTCACTGTAGAGCAATGCATTCCCTTCTCCGTCCACATCATGGTGTATTCATACCCTAATGGTCACTGTAGAGCAATGCATTCCCTTCTCCGTCCACATCATGGTGTATTCATACCCTAATGGTCACTGTAGAGCAATGCATTCCCTTCTCCGTCCACATCATGGTGTATTCATACCCTAATGGTCACTGTAGAGCAATGCATTCCCTTCTCCTCCCACATCATGGTGTATTCATACCCTAATGGTCACTGTAGAGCAATGCATTCCCTTCTCCGTCCACATCATGGTGTATTCATACCCTAATGGTCACTGTAGAGCAATGCATTCCCTTCTCCGTCCACATCATCGGTGTATTCATACCCTAATGGTCACTGTAGAGCAATGCATTCCCTTCTCCGTCCACATCATGGTGTATTCATACCCTAATGGTCACTGTAGAGCAATGCATTCCCTTCTCCGTCCACATCATGGTGTATTCATACCCTAATGGTCACTGTAGAGCAATGCATTCCCTTCTCCGTCCACATCATGGTGTATTCATACCCTAATGGTCACTGTAGAGCAATGCATTCCCTTCTCCGTCCACATCATGGTGTATTCATACCCTAATGGTCACTGTAGAGCAATGCATTCCCTTCTCCGTCCACATCATCGGTGTATTCATACCCTAATGGTCACTGTAGAGCAATGCATTCCCTTCTCCGTCCACATCATGGTGTATTCATACCCTAATGGTCACTGTAGAGCAATGCATTCCCTTCTCCGTCCACATCATGGTGTATTCATACCCTAATGGTCACTGTAGAGCAATGCATTCCCTTCTCCGTCCACATCATCGGTGTATTCATACCCTAATGGTCACTGTAGAGCAATGCATTCCCTTCTCCGTCCACATCATGGTGTATTCATACCCTAATGGTCACTGTAGAGCAATGCATTCCCTTCTCCGTCCACATCATGGTGTATTCATACCCTAATGGTCACTGTAGAGCAATGCATTCCCTTCTCCGTCCACATCATCGGTGTATTCATACCCTAATGGTCACTGTAGAGCAATGCATTCCCTTCTCCGTCCACATCATGGTGTATTCATACCCTAATGGTCACTGTAGAGCAATGCATTCCCTTCTCCGTCCACATCATGGTGTATTCATACCCTAATGGTCACTGTAGAGCAATGCATTCCCTTCTCCGTCCACATCATCGGTGTATTCATACCCTAATGGTCACTGTAGAGCAATGCATTCCCTTCTCCGTCCACATCATGGTGTATTCATACCCTAATGGTCACTGTAGAGCAATGCATTCCCTTCTCCGTCCACATCATGGTGTATTCATACCCTAATGGTCACTGTAGAGCAATGCATTCCCTTCTCCGTCCACATCATCGGTGTATTCATACCCTAATGGTCACTGTAGAGCAATGCATTCCCTTCTCCGTCCACATCATGGTGTATTCATACCCTAATGGTCACTGTAGAGCAATGCATTCCCTTCTCCGTCCACATCATGGTGTATTCATACCCTAATGGTCACTGTAGAGCAATGCATTCCCTTCTCCGTCCACATCATCGGTGTATTCATACCCTAATGGTCACTGTAGAGCAATGCATTCCCTTCTCCGTCCACATCATGGTGTATTCATACCCTAATGGTCACTGTAGAGCAATGCATTCCCTTCTCCGTCCACATCATCGGTGTATTCATACCCTAATGGTCACTGTAGAGCAATGCATTCCCTTCTCCGTCCACATCATGGTGTATTCATACCCTAATGGTCACTGTAGAGCAATGCATTCCCTTCTCCGTCCACATCATGGTGTATTCATACCCTAATGGTCACTGTAGAGCAATGCATTCCCTTCTCCGTCCACATCATCGGTGTATTCATACCCTAATGGTCACTGTAGAGCAATGCATTCCCTTCTCCGTCCACATCATCGGTGTATTCATACCCTAATGGTCACTGTAGAGCAATGCATTCCCTTCTCCGTCCACATCATGGTGTATTCATACCCTAATGGTCACTGTAGAGCAATGCATTCCCTTCTCCGTCCACATCATCGGTGTATTCATACCCTAATGGTCACTGTAGAGCAATGCATTCCCTTCTCCGTCCACATCATGGTGTATTCATACCCTAATGGTCACTGTAGAGCAATGCATTCCCTTCTCCGTCCACATCATGGTGTATTCATACCCTAATGGTCACTGTAGAGCAATGCATTCCCTTCTCCGTCCACATCATGGTGTATTCATACCCTAATGGTCACTGTAGAGCAATGCATTCCCTTCTCCGTCCACATCATCGGTGTATTCATACCCTAATGGTCACTGTAGAGCAATGCATTCCCTTCTCCGTCCACATCATGGTGTATTCATACCCTAATGGTCACTGTAGAGCAATGCATTCCCTTCTCCGTCCACATCATCGGTGTATTCATACCCTAATGGTCACTGTAGAGCAATGCATTCCCTTCTCCGTCCACATCATGGTGTATTCATACCCTAATGGTCACTGTAGAGCAATGCATTCCCTTCTCCGTCCACATCATCGGTGTATTCATACCCTAATGGTCACTGTAGAGCAATGCATTCCCTTCTCCGTCCACATCATCGGTGTATTCATACCCTAATGGTCACTGTAGAGCAATGCATTCCCTTCTCCGTCCACATCATCGGTGTATTCATACCCTAATGGTCACTGTAGAGCAATGCATTCCCTTCTCCGTCCACATCATGGTGTATTCATACCCTAATGGTCACTGTAGAGCAATGCATTCCTTCTCCGTCCACATCATCGGTGTATTCATACCCTAATGGTCACTGTAGAGCAATGCATTCCTTCTCCGTCCACATCATGGTGTATTCATACCCTAATGGTCACTGTAGAGCAATGCATTCCCTTCTCCGTCCACATCATCGGTGTATTCATACCCTAATGGTCACTGTAGAGCAATGCATTCCCTTCTCCGTCCACATCATCGGTGTATTCATACCCTAATGGTCACTGTAGAGCAATGCATTCCCTTCTCCGTCCACATCATGGTGTATTCATACCCTAATGGTCACTGTAGAGCAATGCATTCCCTTCTCCGTCCACATCATGGTGTATTCATACCCTAATGGTCACTGTAGAGCAATGCATTCCCTTCTCCGTCCACATCATCGGTGTATTCATACCCTAATGGTCACTGTAGAGCAATGCATTCCCTTCTCCGTCCACATCATCGGTGTATTCATACCCTAATGGTCACTGTAGAGCAATGCATTCCCTTCTCCGTCCACATCATCGGTGTATTCATACCCTAATGGTCACTGTAGAGCAATGCATTCCCTTCTCCGTCCACATCATCGGTGTATTCATACCCTAATGGTCACTGTAGAGCAATGCATTCCCTTCTCCGTCCACATCATGGTGTATTCATACCCTAATGGTCACTGTAGAGCAATGCATTCCCTTCTCCGTCCACATCATGGTGTATTCATACCCTAATGGTCACTGTAGAGCAATGCATTCCCTTCTCCGTCCACATCATCGGTGTATTCATACCCTAATGGTCACTGTAGAGCAATGCATTCCCTTCTCCGTCCACATCATGGTGTATTCATACCCTAATGGTCACTGTAGAGCAATGCATTCCCTTCTCCGTCCACATCATCGGTGTATTCATACCCTAATGGTCACTGTAGAGCAATGCATTCCCTTCTCCGTCCACATCATCGGTGTATTCATACCCTAATGGTCACTGTAGAGCAATGCATTCCCTTCTCCGTCCACATCATCGGTGTATTCATACCCTAATGGTCACTGTAGAGCAATGCATTCCCTTCTCCGTCCACATCATGGTGTATTCATACCCTAATGGTCACTGTAGAGCAATGCATTCCCTTCTCCGTCCACATCATCGGTGTATTCATACCCTAATGGTCACTGTAGAGCAATGCATTCCCTTCTCCGTCCACATCATGGTGTATTCATACCCTAATGGTCACTGTAGAGCAATGCATTCCCTTCTCCGTCCACATCATGGTGTATTCATACCCTAATGGTCACTGTAGAGCAATGCATTCCCTTCTCCGTCCACATCATCGGTGTATTCATACCCTAATGGTCACTGTAGAGCAATGCATTCCCTTCTCCGTCCACATCATGGTGTATTCATACCCTAATGGTCACTGTAGAGCAATGCATTCCCTTCTCCGTCCACATCATGGTGTATTCATACCCTAATGGTCACTGTAGAGCAATGCATTCCCTTCTCCGTCCACATCATCGGTGTATTCATACCCTAATGGTCACTGTAGAGCAATGCATTCCCTTCTCCGTCCACATCATGGTGTATTCATACCCTAATGGTCACTGTAGAGCAATGCATTCCCTTCTCCGTCCACATCATGGTGTATTCATACCCTAATGGTCACTGTAGAGCAATGCATTCCCTTCTCCGTCCACATCATCGGTGTATTCATACCCTAATGGTCACTGTAGAGCAATGCATTCCCTTCTCCGTCCACATCATGGTGTATTCATACCCTAATGGTCACTGTAGAGCAATGCATTCCCTTCTCCGTCCACATCATCGGTGTATTCATACCCTAATGGTCACTGTAGAGCAATGCATTCCATTCTCCGTCCACATCATGGTGTATTCATACCCTAATGGTCACTGTAGAGCAATGCATTCCATTCTCCGTCCACATCATCGGTGTATTCATACCCTAATGGTCACTGTAGAGCAATGCATTCCATTCTCCGTCCACATCATCGGTGTATTCATACCCTAATGGTCACTGTAGAGCAATGCATTCCATTCTCCGTCCACATCATCGGTGTATTCATACCCTAATGGTCACTGTAGAGCAATGCATTCCATTCTCCGTCCACATCATGGTGTATTCATACCCTAATGGTCACTGTAGAGCAATGCATTCCATTCTCCGTCCACATCATCGGTGTATTCATACCCTAATGGTCACTGTAGAGCAATGCATTCCCTTCTCCGTCCACATCATGGTGTATTCATACCCTAATGGTCACTGTAGAGCAATGCATTCCCTTCTCCGTCCACATCATGGTGTATTCATACCCTAATGGTCACTGTAAAGCAATGCATTCCCTTCTCCGTCCACATCATGGTGTATTCATACCCTAATGGTCACTGTAGAGCAATGCATTCCCTTCTCCGTCCACATCATGGTGTATTCATACCCTAATGGTCACTGTAAAGCAATGCATTCCCTTCTCCGTCCACATCATCGGTGTATTCATACCCTAATGGTCACTGTAGAGCAATGCATTCCCTTCTCCGTCCACATCATGGTGTATTCATACCCTAATGGTCACTGTAGAGCAATGCATTCCCTTCTCCGTCCACATCATGGTGTATTCATACCCTAATGGTCACTGTAGAGCAATGCATTCCCTTCTCCGTCCACATCATCGGTGTATTCATACCCTAATGGTCACTGTAGAGCAATGCATTCCCTTCTCCGTCCACATCATGGTGTATTCATACCCTAATGGTCACTGTAGAGCAATGCATTCCCTTCTCCGTCCACATCATCGGTGTATTCATCCTCCACGTGTTGATCCGTCTCACTGGTTTACAACAGGAAAAGACACGTGTCCTCACCTGTCTACGTGTTATTTGGAGATGTTTCACTCTGTCACTCGAAAGGGTCATTTTAAGATTGGCAGTCATTTTGGCCCAGTGACTCACTCACTACCCAAAACAGATGCAACGGGTTTCAAGTGGCTAAGACATGTCATGTGATCTCCTACCGCCATCTAGTGGACAGATTGGGAATGAGACAGGGGGATATATTTACATCAATAGATAGGGAGAGATTCCCTCTTTCTCCTCGTGTGCCTTCAGAGAGTATTCATACCCCTTCGTCCACATGTTGTTACAGACAGAATTCAAAATGGATTAAAGATTTATTTGTTTCTCACCCATCTACACACAATACCCCACAATGACAAGGTGAAAACATGTTTTAATAAATATCTCATTTACATAAGAATTCACACCCCTGAGTCAATGCATGTTAGAATCATCTTTGGCAGCGATTACAGCTGTGTGTCTTTATGGGTAAATATATAAGAGTGATTACTGCTGTGTGTCTTTATGGGTAAATCTCTAAGAGTGATTACTGCTGTGTGTCTTTATGGGTCTCTAAGAGTGATTACAGCTGTGTGTCTTTATGGGTCTATAAGAGTGATTACAGCTGTGTGTCTTTATGGGTAAATATCTAAGAGTGATTACAGCTGTGTGTCTTTATGGGTCTCTAAGAGCGATTACAGCTGTGTGTCTTTATGGGTAAATATCTAAGAGTGATTACAGCTGTGTGTCTTTATGGGTAAATCTCTAAGAGTGATTACTGCTGTGAGTCTTTATGGGTCTCTAAGAGTGATTACTGCTGTGTGTCTTTATGGGTAAATCTATAAGAGTGATTACAGCTGTGTGTCTTTATGGGTAAATATCTAAGAGCGATTACAGCTGTGTGTCTTTATGGGTCTCTAAGAGCGATTACAGCTGTGTGTCTTTATGGGTCTCTAAGAGCGATTACAGCTGTGTGTCTTTATGGGTCTCTAAGAGTGATTACAGCTGTGTGTCTTTATGGGTAAATCTATAAGAGTGATTACTGCTGTGTGTCTTTATGGGTAAATATCTAAGAGTGATTACAGCTGTGTGTCTTTATGGGTAAATCTCTAAGAGTGATTACAGCTGTGTGTCTTTATGGGTAAATATCTAAGAGTGATTACAGCTGTGAGTCTTTATGGGTCTCTAAGAGTGATTACTGCTGTGAGTCTTTATGGGTAAATATCTAAGAGTGATTACAGCTGTGAGTCTTTATGGGTCTCTAAGAGTGATTACTGCTGTGAGTCTTTATGGGTAAATATCTAAGAGTGATTACAGCTGTGAGTCTTTATGGGTCTCTAAGAGTGATTACTGCTGTGTGTCTTTATGGGGAAATATCTAAGAGTGATTACTGCTGTGAGTCTTTATGGGTAAATATCTAAGAGTGATTACAGCTGTGAGTCTTTATGGGTCTCTAAGAGTGATTACTGCTGTGTGTCTTTATGGGTAAATCTCTAAGAGTGATTACAGCTGTGTGTCTTTATGGGTCTCTAAGAGTGATTACTGCTGTGTGTCTTTATGGGTAAATCTCTAAGAGTGATTACAGCTGTGTGTCTTTATGGGTAAATCTATAAGAGTGATTACAGCTGTGTGTCTTTATGGGTCTCTAAGAGTGATTACTGCTGTGTGTCTTTATGGGTCTCTAAGAGTGATTACTGCTTTGTGTCTTTATGGGTAAATATCTAAGAGTGCTGTCTCTAAAGAGTGATTACAGCTGTGTGTCTTTATGGGTAAATCTCTAAGAGTGATTACTGCTGTGTGTCTTTATGGGTCTCTAAGAGTGATTACAGCTGTGTGTCTTTATGGGTAAAGTGATTCTATGGGTCTCTAAGAGTGATTACTGCTGTGTGTCTTTATGGGTAAATCTATAAGAGTGATTACAGCTGTGTGTCTTTATGGGTCTATAAGAGTGATTACAGCTGTGTGTCTTTATGGGTAAATATCTAAGAGTGATTACAGCTGTGTGTCTTTATGGGTCTCTAAGAGTGATTAAAGCTGTGTGTCTTTATGGGTAAATCTCTAAGAGCGATTACTGCTGTGTGTCTTTATGGGTCTCTAAGAGCGATTACAGCTGTGTATCTTTATGGGTAAATCTATAAGAGTGATTACTGCTGTGTGTCTTTATGGGTCTCTAAGAGCGATTACAGCTGTGTGTCTTTATGGGTAAATATCTAAGAGTGATTACTGCTGTGAGTCTTTATGGGTCTCTAAGAGTGATTACTGCTGTGTGTCTTTATGGGTCTCTAAGAGTGATTACTGCTGTGTGTCTTTATGGGTCTCTAAGAGTGATTACAGCTGTGTGTCTTTATGGGTAAATATCTAAGAGTGATTACTGCTGTGTGTCTTTATGGGTCTCTAAGAGTGATTACAGCTGTGTGTCTTTATGGGTAAATCTCTAAGAGTGATTACAGCTGTGTGTCTTTATGGGTAAATCTATAAGAGTGATTACAGCTGTGTGTCTTTATGGGTAAATATCTAAGAGTGATTACAGCTGTGTGTCTTTATGGGTAAATCTCTAAGAGTGATTACTGCTGTGTGTCTTTATGGGTCTCTAAGAGTGATTACAGCTGTGTGTCTTTATGGGTCTCTAAGAGTGATTACTGCTGTGAGTCTTTATGGGTCTCTAAGAGTGATTACAGCTGTGTGTCTTTATGGGTAAATCTCTAAGAGTGATTACAGCTGTGTGTCTTTATGGGTAAATCTCTAAGAGTGATTACAGCTGTGTGTCTTTATGGGTAAATCTATAAGAGTGATTACAGCTGTGTGTCTTTATGGGTAAATATCTAAGAGTGATTACAGCTGTGTGTCTTTATGGGTAAATATCTAAGAGTGATTACAGCTGTGTGTCTTTATGGGTAAATATCTAAGAGTGATTACAGCTGTGTGTCTTTATGGGTAAATATCTAAGAGTGATTACTGCTGTGAGTCTTTATGGGTAAATATCTAAGAGTGATTACAGCTGTGTGTCTTTATGGGTAAATCTATAAGAGTGATTACAGCTGTGTGTCTTTATGGGTAAATATCTAAGAGTGATTACAGCTGTGTGTCTTTATGGGTAAATATCTAAGAGTGATTACTGCTGTGTGTCTTTATGGGTAAATCTCTAAGAGCGATTACAGCTGTGTGTCTTTATGGGTCTCTAAGAGCGATTACTGCTGTGTGTCTTCATGGGTCTCTAAGAGCGATTACTGCTGTGTGTCTTTATGGGTAAATATCTAAGAGTGATTACTGCTGTGAGTCTTTATGGGTCTCTAAGAGTGATTACTGCTGTGTGTCTTTATGGGTAAATCTATAAGAGTGATTACTGCTGTGTGTCTTTATGGGTCTCTAAGAGTGATTACTGCTGTGTGTCTTTATGGGTAAATATCTAAGAGTGATTACAGCTGTGTGTCTTTATGGGTAAATATCTAAGAGTGATTACTGCTGTGAGTCTTTATGGGTCTCTAAGAGTGATTACTGCAGTCTAAATCTCTAAGAGTGATTACTGCTGTGTGTCTTTATGGGTAAATCTCTAAGAGTGATTACTGCTGTGTGTCTTTATGGGTCTCTAAGAGTGATTACTGCTGTGTGTCTTTATGGGTCTCTAAGAGTGATTACTGCTGTGAGTCTTTATGGGTAAATCTCTAAGAGTGATTACTGCTGTGTGTCTTTATGGGTCTCTAAGAGTGATTACAGCTGTGTGTCTTTATGGGTAAATCTCTAAGAGTGATTACTGCTGTGTGTCTTTATGGGTAAATCTCTAAGAGCGATTACAGCTGTGTGTAGAGCTTTCCACACCTGGTTTGAAAAACATAATTCCTCTTTGATATTATGGGATATTGTGTGTGGGCCAGTGGCAAAACAATCTAAATGTAATTCACTTTAAATTCAGCCTGTAACACAACAACATTTGTAAAAAGTCAAGGAGTGTGAATACTTTCTGAAGGTACTGTATATCATTCCTGCATGAGAACAATTATTCCTCTAAAATTAAAAATTAAATCACAAGCCCTGCGCTTTTAAAAGGCTGTGTTTGTGCATGTTTAGAGCAACACCATTAGGTAAAAATCGGACTTAGGTCACCCCCCCCACATCTTCATCAGAATCCCACACGAGATGATTCACAAATTCCTGTTTTGTGTTGAAACAGGTATCTGGATTATTCCCTGGATCCAGCTAAGATCCGAAAGCAGGACTGCACCTCCACCATCAACTACATCGCTGGTAACGTGGTGGGGATGCCCCTGGCCTGGGACTTCATCAGGGCTAGGTGGAACTACATCTATACAGAGTAAGTCATCAGGGCTAGGTGGAACTACATCTGTACAGAGTAAGTCATCAGGGCTAGGTGGAACTACATCTGTACAGAGTAAGTCTAGGTGGAACTACATCTGTACAGAGTAAGTCTAGGTGGAACTACATCTATACAGAGTAAGTCTAGGTGAAACTACATCTATGCAGAGTAAGTCATCAGGGCTAGGTGGAACTACATCTATACAGAGTAAGTCTTCAGGGCTAGGTGGAACTACATCTATACAGAGTAAGTCATCAGGGCTAGGTGGAACTACATCTATACAGAGTAAGTCTAGGTGGAACTACATCTATGCAGAGTAAGGCTATCTATGCAGAGTAAGTCTAGGTGGAACTACATCTATACAGAGTAAGTCATCAGGGCTAGGTGGAACTACATCTGTACAGAGTAAGTCATCAGGGCTAGGTGGAACTACATCTGTACAGAGTAAGTCTAGGTGGAACTACATCTGTACAGAGTAAGTCTAGGTGGAACTACATCTATACAGAGTAAGTCTAGGTGAAACTACATCTATGCAGAGTAAGTCATCAGGGCTAGGTGGAACTACATCTATACAGAGTAAGTCTTCAGGGCTAGGTGGAACTACATCTATACAGAGTAAGTCATCAGGGCTAGGTGGAACTACATCTATACAGAGTAAGTCTAGGTGGAACTACATCTATGCAGAGTAAGGCTATCTATGCAGAGTAAGTCTAGGTGGAACTACATCTGTACAGAGTAAGTCTAGGTGGAACTACATCTATACAGAGTAAGTCATCAGGGCTAGGTGGAACTACATCTATACAGAGTAAGTCATCAGGGCTAGGTGGAACTATATCTATACAGAGTAAGTCATCAGGGCTAGGTGGAACAATATCTATACAGAGTAGGTCATTAGGGTTATGTGGAACTACATCTGTACAGAGTAAGTCTAGATGGAACTACATCTATGCAGAGTAAGTCTAGGTGGAACTACATCTATGCAGAGTAAGTCTAGGTGGAACTACATCTATGCAGAGTAAGTCTAGGTGGAACTACATCTATGCACAGTAAGTCTAGGTGGAACTACATCTATGCAGAGTAAGTCTAGGTGGAACTACATCTATGCAGAGTAAGTCTAGGTGGAACTACATCTATACAGAGTAAGTCTAGGTGAAACTACATCTATACAGAGTAAGTCTAGGTGGAACTACATCTATACAGAGTAAGTCTAGGTGGAACTACATCTATGCAGAGTAAGTCTAGGTGGAACTACATCTATACAGAGTAAGTCTAGGTGAAACTACATCTATACAGTGTAAGTCTAGGTGGAACTACATCTATGCAGAGTAAGTCTAGGTGGAACTACATCTATGCAGAGTAAGTCTAGGTGGAACTACATCTATACAGAGTAAGTCTAGGTGGAACTACATCTATACAGAGTAAGTCTAGGTGGAACTACATCTATACAGAGTAAGTCTAGGTGGAACTACATCTATACAGAGTAAGTCTAGGTGGAACTACATCTATACAGAGTAAGTCTAGGTGGAACTACATCTATACAGAGTAAGTCTAGGTGGAACTACATCTATACAGCAGTAAGTCTAGGTGGAACTACATCTATGCAGAGTAAGTCTAGGTGGAACTACATCTATGCACAGTAAGTCTAGGTGGAACTACATCTATGCACAGTAAGTCTAGGTGGGGCTATTGGACATCATGTAACTCTGAATATGTATCAGATAAACTGATGTTTATTCACTAAGTAAAGATAATAATAATACATCTCTGTACCTGGCAGATATGGTGGTGGATCCTTCTCATTCTCTAACCTCATCAACGGAGTGACCAGGAGATTCTCTACTGAGTTTGAGCTGAAGCAGGTTGGTACTGTGGCCTTGAGCTGAATCAGGGCTGTCCAACCCTGTTCCTGGAGAGATACCCTCTTGTAGGTTTTCATCCTAACCCTGTTCCTGGAGAGCTACCCTCCTGTAAGGTTTTCACCCTAAGCCTGTTCCTGGAGAGCTACCCTCCTGTAAGGTTTTCACTCTAATCCTGTTCCTGGAGAGCTACCCTCCTGTTGGTTTTCATCCTAACCCTGTTCCTGGAGAACTACCCTCCTGTAAGGTTTTCACCCTAACCCTGTTCCTGGAGAGCTACCCTCCTGTAGGTTTTCACCCTAACCCTGTTCCTGGAGAGCTACCCTCCTGTAGGTTTTCACCCTAAGCCTGTTCCTGGAGAGCTACCCTCCTGTAAGGTTTTCACCCTGAGCCTGTTCCTGGAGAGCTACCCTCCTGTAAGGTCTTCATCCTAACCCTGTTCCTGGAGAGCTACCTCCTGTAGGTTTTCATCCTAACCCTGTTCCTGGAGAGCTACCTCCTGTAGGTTTTCATCCTAACCCTGTTCCTGGAGAGCTACCTCCTGTAGGTTTTCACCCTGAGCCTGTTCCTGGAGAGCTACCTCCTGTAGGTTTTCATCCTAACCCTGTTCCTGGAGAGCTACCCTCCTGTAGGTTTTCATCCTAACCCTGTTCCTGGAGAGCTACCTCCTGTAAGGTTTTCACCCTAAGCCTGTTCCTGGAGAGCTACCCTCCTGTAAGGTCTTCACCCTAATCCTGTTCCTGGAGAGCTACCCTCCTGTAAGGTTTTCAAAGGTTAGTGAAAACCTGGGGTGAAACCTACATTACGGTAGCTCTCCAGGAACAGGGTTGGAGTTAAAACCTACAGGACGGTATCTCTCCAGGAACAGCGTTGGGCAGCCCTGGGCTGTGTGGAACTACATCTATGCAGAGTAAGTCTAGGTGGAACTACACCCATGCAGAGTAAGTCTAGGTGGAACTGCATCTATGCAGAGTAAGTCTAGGTGGAACTGCACCTATGCAGAGTAAGTCTAGGTGGAACTGCATCTATGCAGAGTAAGTCTAGGTGGAACTACATCTATGCAGAGTAAGTCTAGGTGGAACTGCACCTATGCAGAGTAAGTCTAGGTGGAACTACATATATGCAGAGTAAGTCTAGGTGGAACTACATCTATGCAGAGTAAGTCTAGGTGGAACTACATCTATGCAGAGTAAGTCTAGGTGGAACTACATCTATGCAGAGTAAGTCTAGGTGGAACTACATCTATGCAGAGTAAGTCTAGGTGGAACTACATCTATGCAGAGTAAGTCTAGGTGGAACTACATCTATGCAGAGTAAGTCTAGGTGGAACTACATCTATGCAGAGTAAGTCTAGGTGGAACTGCATCTATACAGAGTAAGTCTAGGTGGAACTACATCTTTACAGAGTAAGTCATCAGGGCTGAATGGATGAATGGATGGATGGTCTGTTTGTTGGGGGGGGGTTACAGATACAGTTTAATAAGGTATAAATTAGACTAGAGGTATATGTATGGATGGATGGTCTGTTTGTTGGGGGGAGGTTACAGATACAGTTTAATAAGGTATAAATTAGACTGGAGGTGTATGTATGGATGGATGGTCTGTTTGTTGGGGGGTTACAGATACAGTTTAATAAGGTATAAATTAGACTAGAGGTATATGTATGAATGGATGGTCTGTTTGTTGGGGGGGGGGTTACAGATACAGTTTAATAAGGTATAAATTAGACTGGAGGTGTATGTGTGGATGGATGGATGGTCTGTTTGTTCGGGGGGGGGGTCAGAGCTTGTTTTCCTCCATCTCAAATGAGTTAGAAACTACAACATTGTTGAGTCAGTATTGTGATTTCTACCATGTTTCTATAATTGCAGCTGAAGCAGTTTAAAGAGGACAATGCCCGTGTGGGGTTTGGCTCGGGGACGCTGGCTCTGGAGCAGGCTATTGAGAGGACTACGGCCAACATCAAATGGGTGGCGGAGAACCAGGAGCCCGTTATGAAGTGGTTGGCCAATGAATGTACGTGAAATACCCCCCACTACAGCACCGTGCAACCAGGCCAATGGTGTTACTGCTTACTGAACCATCAGGGATATACAGACTGTATTAAACAGACCACGAACATGGGGCTGTGTGACCCAAATGGCACCCTATTCCCTGTATAGCGTGCTACATAGGGCTCTGTTTAAAAAGAGTGCACTCCATAGGGAAAAGGGAGCCATTTGGGACAGAGATGTGCTGTATAATGATGAATGGACCAAAATCATGTTGTTACTTGAATCATGTGCATCCATTTTGGATTGTCAGTTTTTCATGTTCTCATGTTAATAAATGTCTGCAAATAAACGCTCAGTTAATATCGTCAGTTTTCAATCTCCCCAATATGTTCCTGGTCTTTACCTTCAGTTTCCAATATGTTCCTGGTCTTTACCTTCAGTTTCCAATACGTTCCTGCTCTTTACCTTCAGTTTCCAATCTCCCCAATATGTTCCTGGTCTTTACCTTCAGTTTCCAATCTCCCCAATACGTTCCTGCTCTTTACCTTCAGTTTTCAATCTCCCCAATACGTTCCTGCTCTTTACCTTCAGTTTCCAATCTCCCCAATACGTTCTTTATCCTGGTCTTTACCCTCAGTTTCCAATTCGTTCCTGCTCTTTACCTTCAGTTTCCAATCTCCCCAACATGTTCCTGCTCTTTACCTTCAGTTTCCAATCTCCCCAATATGTTCCTGGTCTTTACCTTCAGTTTACAATATGTTCCTGGTCTTTACCTTCAGTTTCCAATTTCCCTAATATTTTCCTGCTCTTTACATTCAGTTTCCAATCTCCCCAATATGTTCCTGCTCTTTACCTTCAGTTTCCAATCTCCCCAATATGTTCCTGCTCTTTACCTTCAGTTTCCAAACTTCCCAATATGTTCCTGCTCTTTACCTTCAGTTTCCAATCTCCCCAATACGTTCCTGCTCTTTACCTTCAGTTTCCAATACGTTCCTGCTCTTTACCTTCAGTTTCCAATCTCCCCAATATGTTCCTGCTCTTTACCTTCAGTTTCCAATCTCCCCAATATGTTCCTGGTCTTTACCTTCAGTTTCCAATCTCCACAATATGTTCCTGCTCTTTACCTTCAGTTTACAATCTCCCCAATATGTTCCTGGTCTTTACCTTCAGTTTCCAATATGTTCCTGGTCTTTACCTTCAGTTTCCAATCTCCACAATATGTTCCTGCTCTTTACCTTCAGTTTACAATCTCCCCAATATGTTCCTGGTCTTTACCTTCAGTTTCCAATATGTTCCTGGTCTTTACCTTCAGTTTCCAATCTCCCCAATATGTTCCTGCTCTTTACCTTCAGTTTCCAATCTCCCCAATATGTTCCTGCTCTTTACCTTCAGTTTCCAATCTCCCCAATATGTTCCTGCTCTTTACCTTCAGTTTCCAATCTCCCCAATATGTTCCTGCTCTTTACCTTCAGTTTCCAATCTCACCAATACGTTCCTGCTCTTTACCTTCAGTTTCCAATATGTTCCTGGTCTTTACCTTCAGTTTCCAATCTCCCCAATATGTTCCTGGTCTTTACCTTCAGTTTCCAATCTCCCCAATATGTTCCTGGTCTTTACCTTCAGTTTCCAATCTCCCCAATATGTTCCTGGTCTTTGCATTCAGTTTCCAATCTCCCCAATATGTTCCTGATCTTTACCTTCAGTTTCCAATATGTTCCTGCTCTTTACCTTCAGTTTCCAATACGTTCCTGGTCTTTACCTTCAGTTTCCAATCTCCACAATATGTTCCTGGTCTTTACCTTCAGTTTCCAATCTCCCCAATATGTTCCTGCTCTTTACCTTCAGTTTCCAATCTCCCCAATATGTTCCTGGTCTTTACCTTCAGTTTCATTCCACAATATCTTTACCTTCAGTTTCCAATCTCCCCAATATGTTCCTGCTCTTTACCTTCAGTTTCCAATCTCCCCAATATGTTCCTGGTCTTTACCTTCAGTTTCCAATCTCCCCAATATGTTCCTGGTCTTTACCTTCAGTTTCACATCCCCCTAATATGTTCCTGGTCTTTACCTTCAGTTTCCAATCTCCCCAATATGTTCCTGCTCTTTACCTTCAGTTTCCAATCTCCCCAATACGTTCCTGCTCTTTACCTTCAGTTTCCAATATGTTCCTCTTCAGTTTCCAATCTCCCCAATATGTTCCTGGTCTTTACCTTCAGTTTCCAATCTCCCCAATATGTTCCTGGTCTTTACCTTCAGTTTCCAATCTCCCCAATATGTTCCTGGTCTTTGCATTCAGTTTCCAATCTCCCCAATATGTTCCTGATCTTTACCTTCAGTTTCCAATATGTTCCTGCTCTTTACCTTCAGTTTCCAATCTCCACAATATGTTCCTGCTCTTTACCTTCAGTTTCCAATCTCCCCAATATGTTCCTGGTCTTTACCTTCAGTTTCCAATCTCCCCAATATGTTCCTGCTCTTTACCTTCAGTTTTCAATTCCCCAATACGTTCCTGCTCTTTACCTTCAGTTTCCAATCCCCAATACGTTCCTGGTCTTTATTCGTTCCTGCTCTTTACCTTCAGTTTCCAATCTCCCCAACATGTTCCTGCTCTTTACCTTCAGTTTCCAATCTCCCCAATATGTTCCTGGTCTTTACCTTCAGTTTACAATATGTTCCTGGTCTTTACCTTCAGTTTCCAATTTCCCTAATATTTTCCTGCTCTTTACATTCAGTTTCCAATCTCCCCAATATGTTCCTTCTTTACCTTCAGTTTCCAATCTCCCCAATATGTTCCTGCTCTTTACCTTCAGTTTCCAAACTTCCCAATATGTTCCTGCTCTTTACCTTCAGTTTCCAATCTCCCCAATATGTTCCTGCTCTTTACCTTCAGTTTCCAATACGTTCCTGCTCTTTACCTTCAGTTTCCAATCTCCCCAATATGTTCCTGCTCTTTACCTTCAGTTTCCAATCTCCCCAATATGTTCCTGCTCTTTACCTTCAGTTTCCAATCTCCACAATATGTTCCTGCTCTTTACCTTCAGTTTACAATCTCCCCAATATGTTCCTGGTCTTTACCTTCAGTTTCCAATATGTTCCTGGTCTTTACCTTCAGTTTCCAATCTCCACAATATGTTCCTGCTCTTTACCTTCAGTTTACAATCTCCCCAATATGTTCCTGGTCTTTACCTTCAGTTTCCAATATGTTCCTGGTCTTTACCTTCAGTTTCCAATCTCCCCAATATGTTCCTGCTCTTTACCTTCAGTTTCCAATCTCCCCAATATGTTCCTGCTCTTTACCTTCAGTTTCCAATCTCCCCAATATGTTCCTGCTCTTTACCTTCAGTTTCCAATCTCCCCAATATGTTCCTGCTCTTTACCTTCAGTTTCCAATCTCCCCAATACGTTCCTGCTCTTTACCTTCAGTTTCCAATATGTTCCTGGTCTTTACCTTCAGTTTCCAATCTCCCCAATATGTTCCTGGTCTTTACCTTCAGTTTCCAATCTCCCCAATATGTTCCTGGTCTTTACCTTCAGTTTCCAATCTCCCCAATATGTTCCTGGTCTTTGCATTCAGTTTCCAATCTCCCCAATATGTTCCTGATCTTTACCTTCAGTTTCCAATATGTTCCTGCTTTTTACCTTCAGTTTCCAATCTCCACAATATGTTCCTGGTCTTTACCTTCAGTTTCCAATCTCCCCAATATGTTCCTGCTCTTTACCTTCAGTTTCCAATCTCCCCAATATGTTCCTGGTCTTTACCTTCAGTTTCCAATCTCCCCAATATGTTCCTGGTCTTTACCTTCAGTTTCCAATCTCCCCAATATGTTCCTGGTCTTTACCTTCAGTTTCCAATCTCCCCAATATGTTCCTGGTCTTTACCTTCAGTTTCCAATCTCCCCAATATGTTCCTGGTCTTTACCTTCAGTTTCACATCCCCCTAATATGTTCCTGGTCTTTACCTTCAGTTTCCAATCTCCCCAATATGTTCCTGCTCTTTACCTTCAGTTTCCAATCTCCCCAATACGTTCCTGCTCTTTACCTTCAGTTTCCAATATGTTCCTGCTCTTTATCTTCAGTTTCCAATCTCCCCAATATGTTCCTGGTCTTTACCTTCAGTTTCCAATCTCCCCAATATGTTCCTGGTCTTTACCTTCAGTTTCCAATCTCCCCAATATGTTCCTGGTCTTTATTCAGTTTCCAATCTCCCCAATATGTTCCTGATCTTTACCTTCAGTTTCCAAATCTTTACCTTCAGTTTCCAATATGTTCCTGTCTTTATCTTCAGTTTTACGTTCCTGCTCTTTACCTTCAGTTTCCAATCTCCCCAATATGTTCCTGGTCTTTACCTTCAGTTTCCAATCTCCCCAATATGTTCCTGGTCTTTACCTTCAGTTTCCAATCTCCACAATATGTTCCTGGTCTTTACCTTCAGTTTCCAATCTCCCCAATATGTTCCTGCTCTTTACCTTCAGTTTCCAATCTCCCCAATATGTTCCTGGTCTTTACCTTCAGTTTCCAATCTCCCCAATATGTTCCTGGTCTTTACTTCAGTTTCAAATCTCCCCAATATGTTCCTGGTCTTTACCTTCAGTTTCATATCTCCCCAATATGTTCCTGGTCTTTACCTTCAGTTTCCAATCTCCCCAATACGTTCCTGCTCTTTACCTTCAGTTTCCAATATGTTCCTGGTCTTTACCTTCAGTTTCCAATCTCCCCAATATGTTCCTGCTCTTTACCTTCAGTTTCCAATCTCCCCAATATGTTCCTGCTCTTTACCTTCAGTTTCCAATCTCCCCAATATGTTCCTGGTCTTTACCTTCAGTTTCCAATCTCCACAATATGTTCCTGCTCTTTACCTTCAGTTTCCAATCTCCCCAATATGTTCCTGGTCTTTCTTTACCTTCAGTTTCCAATCTCCCCAATATGTTCCTGCTCTTTACCTTCAGTTTCCAATCTCCCCAATATGTTCCTGCTCTTTACCTTCAGTTTCCAATCTCCCCAATATGTTTCTTTACCTTCAGTTTCCAATCTCCCCAATATGTTCCTGCTCTTTACCTTCAGTTTCCAATCTCACCAATACGTTCCTGCTCTTTACCTTCAGTTTCCAATATGTTCCTGGTCTTTACCTTCAGTTTCCAATCTCCCCAATATGTTCCTGGTCTTTACCTTCAGTTTCCAATCTCCCCAATATGTTCCTGGTCTTTACCTTCAGTTTCCAATCTCCCCAATATGTTCCTGGTCTTTGCATTCAGTTTCCAATCTCCCCAATATGTTCCTGATCTTTACCTTCAGTTTCCAATATGTTCCTGCTCTTTACCTTCAGTTTCCAATACGTTCCTGGTCTTTACCTTCAGTTTCCAATCTCCACAATATGTTCCTGGTCTTTACCTTCAGTTTCCAATCTCCCCAATATGTTCCTGCTCTTTACCTTCAGTTTCCAATCTCCCCAATATGTTCCTGGTCTTTACCTTCAGTTTCCAATCTCCACAATATGTTCCTGCTCTTTACCTTCAGTTTCCAATCTCCCCAATATGTTCCTGCTCTTTACCTTCAGTTTCCAATCTCCCCAATATGTTCCTGGTCTTTACCTTCAGTTTCCAATCTCCCCAATATGTTCCTGGTCTTTACCTTCAGTTTCACATCCCCCTAATATGTTCCTGGTCTTTACCTTCAGTTTCCAATCTCCCCAATATGTTCCTGCTCTTTACCTTCAGTTTCCAATCTCCCCAATATGTTCCTGCTCTTTACCTTCAGTTTCCAATATGTTCCTGCTCTTTACCTTCAGTTTCCAATCTCCCCAATATGTTCCTGGTCTTTACCTTCAGTTTCCAATCTCCCCAATATGTTCCTGGTCTTTACCTTCAGTTTCCAATCTCCCCAATATGTTCCTGGTCTTTGCATTCAGTTTCCAATCTCCCCAATATGTTCCTGATCTTTACCTTCAGTTTCAATATGTTTGCTCTTTACCTTCAGTTTCCAATATGTTCTTTATCTTCGATCGTTCCTGCTCTTTACCTTCAGTTTCCAATCTCCCCAATATGTTCCTGGTCTTTACCTTCAGTTTCCAATCTCCCCAATATGTTCCTGGTCTTTACCTTCAGTTTCCAATCTCCACAATATGTTCCTGGTCTTTACCTTCAGTTTCCAATCTCCCCAATATGTTCCTGCTCTTTACCTTCAGTTTCCAATCTCCCCAATATGTTCCTGGTCTTTACCTTCAGTTTCCAATCTCCCCAATATGTTCCTGGTCTTTACTTCTTTCAAATCTCCCCAATATGTTCCTGGTCTTTACCTTTTTCAATCTCCCCAATATGTTCCTGGTCTTTACCTTCAGTTTCCAATCTCCCCAATATGTTCCTGCTCTTTACCTTCAGTTTCCAATATGTTCCTGGTCTTTACCTTCAGTTTCCAATCTCCCCAATATGTTCCTGCTCTTTACCTTCAGTTTCCAATCTCCCCAATATGTTCCTGGTCTTTACCTTCAGTTTCCAATCTCCCCAATATGTTCCTGCTCTTTACCTTCAGTTTCCAATCTCCCCAATATGTTCCTGCTCTTTATCTTCAGTTTCCAATCTCCCCAATACGTTCCTGCTCTTTACCTTCAGTTTCCAATCTCCCCAATATGTTCCTGCTCTTTACCTTCAGTTTTTCCCCAATATGTTCCTGGTCTTTACCTTCAGTTTCCAATCTCCACAATATGTTCCTGGTCTTTACCTTCAGTTTCCAATCTCCCCAATATGTTCCTGGTCTTTACCTTCAGTTTCCCCAATATCTTTGCCTTCCCAATATGTTCCTGCTCTTTACCTTCAGTTTCCAATATGTTCCTGGTCTTTATCTTCCCAATATGTTCCTGCTCTTTACCTTCAGTTTCCAATCTCCCCAATATGTTCCTGGTCTTTACCTTCAGTTTACAATACTGGTCTTTACCTTCAGTTTCCAATTTCCCCAATATGTTCCTGCTCTTTACCTTCAGTTTCCAATCTCCCCAATATGTTCCTGCTCTTTACCTTCAGTTTCCAATCTCCCCAATATGTTCCTGCTCTTTACCTTCAGTTTCCAAACCCCAATATGTTCCTGCTCTTTACCTTCAGTTTCCAATCTCCCCAATATGTTCCTGCTCTTTACCTTCAGTTTCCAATACTCTTTACCTTCAGTTTCCAATCTCCCCAATATGTTCCTGCTCTTTACCTTCAGTTTCCAATCTCCCCAATATGTTCCTTCTTTACCTTCAGTTTCTCCCACAATATGTTCCTGCTCTTTACCTTCAGTTTACCTTCAGTTTCCAATATGTTCCTGGTCTTTACCTTCAGTTTCCAATCTCCACAATATGTTCCTGCTCTTTACCTTCAGTTTACAATCTCCCCACCTTCAGTTTATGTTCCTGGTCTTTACCTTCAGTTTCCAATCTCCCCAATATGTTCCTGCTCTTTACCTTCAGTTTCCAATCTCCCCAATATGTTCCTGCTCTTTACCTTCAGTTTCCAATCTCCCCAATATGTTCCTGCTCTTTACCTTCAGTTTCCAATCTCCCCAATATGTTCCTGCTCTTTACCTTCAGTTTCCAATCTCACCAATACGTTCCTGCTCTTTACCTTCAGTTTCCAATATGTTCCTGGTCTTTACCTTCAGTTTCCAATCTCCCCAATATGTTCCTGGTCTTTACCTTCAGTTTCCAATCTCCCCAATATGTTCCTGGTCTTTACCTTCAGTTTCCAATCTCCCCAATATGTTCCTGGTCTTTGCATTCAGTTTCCAATCTCCCCAATATGTTCCTGATCTTTACCTTCAGTTTCCAATATGTTCCTGCTCTTTACCTTCAGTTTCCAATATGTTCCTGGTCTTTATCTTCAGTTTCCAATACGTTCCTGGTCTTTACCTTCAGTTTCCAATCTCCACAATATGTTCCTGGTCTTTACCTTCAGTTTCCAATCTCCCCAATATGTTCCTGCTCTTTACCTTCAGTTTCCAATCTCCCCAATATGTTCCTGGTCTTTACCTTCAGTTTCCAATCTCCACAATATGTTCCTGGTCTTTACCTTCAGTTTCCAATCTCCCCAATATGTTCCTGCTCTTTACCTTCAGTTTCCAATCTCCCCAATATGTTCCTGGTCTTTACCTTCAGTTTCCAATCTCCCCAATATGTTCCTGGTCTTTACCTTCAGTTTCAAATCTCCCCAATATGTTCCTGGTCTTTACCTTCAGTTTCCAATCTCCCCAATATGTTCCTGCTCTTTACCTTCAGTTTCCAATCTCCCCAATACGTTCCTGCTCTTTACCTTCAGTTTCCAATATGTTCCTGCTCTTTATCTTCAGTTTCCAATCTCCCCAATATGTTCCTGGTCTTTACCTTCAGTTTCCAATCTCCCCAATATGTTCCTGGTCTTTACCTTCAGTTTCCAATCTCCCCAATATGTTCCTGGTCTTTGCATTCAGTTTCCAATCTCCCCAATATGTTCATGATCTTTACCTTCAGTTTCCAATATGTTCCTGCTCTTTACCTTCAGTTTCCAATATGTTCCTGGTCTTTATCTTCAGTTTCCAATACGTTCCTGCTCTTTACCTTCAGTTTCCAATCTCCCCAATATGTTCCTGGTCTTTACCTTCAGTTTCCAATCTCCCCAATATGTTCCTGGTCTTTACCTTCAGTTTCCAATCTCCACAATATGTTCCTGGTCTTTACCTTCAGTTTCCAATCTCCCCAATATGTTCCTGCTCTTTACCTTCAGTTTCCAATCTCCCCAATATGTTCCTGGTCTTTACCTTCAGTTTCCAATCTCCCCAATATGTTCCTGGTCTTTACCTTCAGTTTCAAATCTCCCCAATATGTTCCTGGTCTTTACCTTCAGTTTCCTATCTCCCCAATATGTTCCTGGTCTTTACCTTCAGTTTCCAATCTCCCCAATACGTTCCTGCTCTTTACCTTCAGTTTCCAATATGTTCCTGGTCTTTACCTTCAGTTTCCAATCTCCCCAATATGTTCCTGCTCTTTACCTTCAGTTTCCAATCTCCCCAATATGTTCCTGGTCTTTACCTTCAGTTTCCAATCTCCCCAATATGTTCCTGCTCTTTACCTTCAGTTTCCAATCTCCCCAATATGTTCCTGCTCTTTATCTTCAGTTTCCAATCTCCCCAATACGTTCCTGCTCTTTACCTTCAGTTTCCAATCTCCCCAATATGTTCCTGCTCTTTACCTTCAGTTTCCAATCTCCCCAATATGTTCCTGGTCTTTACCTTCAGTTTCCAATCTCCACAATATGTTCCTGGTCTTTACCTTCAGTTTCCAATCTCCCCAATATGTTCCTGGTCTTTACCTTCAGTTTCCAATCTCCCCAATATGTTCCTGGTCTTTGCCTTCAGTTTCCAATATGTTCCTGCTCTTTACCTTCAGTTTCCAATATGTTCCTGGTCTTTATCTTCAGTTTCCAATACGTTCCTGCTCTTTACCTTCAGTTTCCAATCTCCCCAATATGTTCCTGGTCTTTACCTTCAGTTTCCAATCTCCCCAATATGTTCCTGGTCTTTACCTTCAGTTTCCAATCTCCACAATATGTTCCTGGTCTTTACCTTCAGTTTCCAATCTCCCCAATATGTTCCTGCTCTTTACCTTCAGTTTCCAATCTCCCCAATATGTTCCTGGTCTTTACCTTCAGTTTCCAATATGTTCCTGGTCTTTATCTTCAGTTTCCAATACGTTCCTGCTCTTTACCTTCAGTTTCCAATCTCCCCAATATGTTCCTGGTCTTTACCTTCAGTTTCCAATCTCCCCAATATGTTCCTGGTCTTTACCTTCAGTTTCCAATCTCTCCAATATGTTCCTGGTCTTTACCTTCAGTTTCCAATCTCCACAATATGTTCCTGGTCTTTACCTTCAGTTTCCAATCTCCCCAATATGTTCCTGCTCTTTACCTTCAGTTTCCAATCTCCCCAATATGTTCCTGCTCTTTACCTTCAGTTTCCAATCTCCCCAATATGTTCCTGGTCTTTACCTTCAGTTTCCAATCTCCCCAATATGTTCCTGGTCTTTACCTTCAGTTTCCTATCTCCCCAATATGTTCCTGGTCTTTACCTTCAGTTTCCAATCTCCCCAATACGTTCCTGCTCTTTACCTTCAGTTTCCAATATGTTCCTGGTCTTTACCTTCAGTTTCCAATCTCCCCAATATGTTCCTGCTCTTTACCTTCAGTTTCCAATCTCCCCAATATGTTCCTGCTCTTTACCTTCAGTTTCCAATCTCCCCAATATGTTCCTGGTCTTTACCTTCAGTTTCCAATCTCCCCAATATGTTCCTGGTCTTTACCTTCAGTTTCCAATCTCCCCAATATGTTCCTGCTCTTTACCTTCAGTTTCCAATCTCCCCAATATGTTCCTGCTCTTTACCTTCAGTTTCCACTCACCCCAATATGTTCCTGCTCTTTACCTTCAGTTTCCAATCTCCCCAATACGTTCCTGCTCTTTACCTTCAGTTTCCAATATGTTCCTGGTCTTTACCTTCAGTTTCCAATCTCCCCAATATGTTCCTGCTCTTTACCTTCAGTTTCCAATCTCCCCAATATGTTCCTGGTCTTTACCTTCAGTTTCCAATCTCCCCAATATGTTCCTGGTCTTTACCTTCAGTTTCCAATCTCCCCAATATGTTCCTGCTCTTTACCTTCAGTTTCCAATCTCCCCAATACGTTCCTGCTCTTTACCTTCAGTTTCCAATCTCCCCAATATGTTCCTGCTCTTTACCTTCAGTTTCCAATCTCCCCAATATGTTCCTGCTCTTTACCTTCAGTTGGTTATTGTAAATCTGACACAGTTTCCGTCTTTACAGAAGGATGCACTGGATTTCTATAAAAAAAGGACAATATCACAGTAACTACGGTCAAAATAGAAAATGACTCATTTTCATTCAATTATATATCTTTTTTTTAGAACGTGTTGCAGTTGTTATTGTGACTGACCAGCTCGATTTGGACTGATGTAGCAAGCAAATAGTGTTTTTTACATCCGATAAAAGTCGAGATTCAGACCTACTGGTATATCATACACTACAGAGGAACAATGAGAAAGTAATTCTGCTTTCAAAAGTTGATAAACTTGTAAACTCACTTTTGAGGAAATGGCCCTTGAATGATTTTTGGTACACCTACTGGAAAGCTCTTCTTGGTCTACACCCATTCAGTTTCGTTCCCACCCTCTTAAGCCTTGGCCCCACCCATCTCTTTAAGGATTCACATGTCGTGTACTAAACAACCAAAGATTTCAAGACTAATGGTTGGTTTATACTACGTCTATCGACAGTTGTCCAATGAAATCCTGAATATTCTATGGTCGTCAGACATCAAACCTCACGTAGTCGTTATGAAATAGTTTAAAGGAAAAAACTACAGGCTGCATGACATCAGCAGCCTGGTGGCCCAACATAGCATAACTAGTGTATTTTAACACCAATAGCCCCACCCGTTTAAACATGAATTTTGTAGATGTCAATCTAGCATACCAAATAACTAAAAGCAACTTTGGTTTCTAGTTAGTTGGCTAGATAACTAATGGTAAGTTAGCTGGCTAGCCAATTCAAAATAATGACCACATATCTGAAAACGTCTTCATTTTTAGCTTATTTGTCTTCATTATTACAGTAAAATAAACTCACAACGATCCTTATTTACAAGTTAATGGCGAGCCAATTACAGAAAACAGCTTACGGTTGTTAGTTAAATCAAAATTAAATCAAATTTTGTTTGTTAAATGCAACAGCCTTACAGTGAAATATTGATTTACAAGCCCTTAACTAACGATGCAGTTAAGGAAAATAAGTGTAAAGTCAAAAATAGATACACATTTTGATATCAATAATAATTAAAGAGCAGTAAAATAACAGTAGCGAGGCTATATACAGGGGGTAGCGAGGCTATATACAGGGGGTACCGAGGCTATATACAGGGGGTACCGAGGCTATATACAGGGGGTACCGAGGCTATATACAGGGTGTACCGAGGCTATATACAGGGTGTACCGAGGCTATATACAGAGGGTACCGAGGCTATATACAGGGGGTACCGAGGCTATATACAGGGGGTACCGAGGCTATATACAGGGGTACCGAGGCTATATACAGGGGTACCGAGGCTATATACAGGGGTACCGAGGCTATATACAGGGGGTACCGAGGCTATATACAGGGGGTACCGAGGCTATATACAGGGGGTACCGAGGCTATATACAGGGGGTACCGAGGCTATATACAGGGGGTACCGAGGCTATATACAGGGGGTACCGAGGCTATATACAGGGGTACCGAGGCTATATACAGGGGGTACCGAGGCTATATACAGGGGTACCGAGGCTATATACAGGGGGTACCGAGGCTATATACAGGGGGTACCGAGGCTATATACAGGGGGTACCGGGCTATATACAGGGGGTACCGAGGCTATATACAGAGGGAGGCTATATACAGGGGGAGGCTATATACAGGGGGTACCGAGGCTATATACAGGGGAGGCTATATACAGGGGAGGCTATATACAGGGGGTACCGAGGCTATATACAGGGGTACCGAGGCTATATACAGGGGTACCGAGGCTATATACAGGGGGTACCGAGGCTATATACAGGGGGTACCGAGGCTATATACAGGGGGAGGCTATATACAGGGGGTACCGAGGCTATATACAGGGGGTACCGAGGCTATATACAGGGGTACCGAGGCTATATACAGGGGGTGGAGGCTATATACAGGGGTACCGAGGCTATATACAGGGGGGAGGCTATATACAGGGGGAGGCTATATACAGGGGGTACCGAGGCTATATACAGAGTCAATACAGGGGGAGGCTATATACAGGGGTACCGAGGCTATATACAGAGTCAATGTATACAGGGCTATATACAGGGGGTACCGAGGCTATATACAGGGGGTACCGAGGCTATATACAGGGGGTACCGAGGCTATATACAGGGGTACCGAGGCTATATACAGGGGGTACCGAGGCTATATACAGGGGGTACCGAGGCTATATACAGGGTGGAGGCTATATACAGGGGGTACCGAGGCTATATACAGGGGGTACCGAGGCTATATACAGGGTGTACCGAGGCTATATACAGGGGGTACAGAGCTATATACAGGGGTACCGAGGCTATATACAGGGGGAGGTACAGAGGCTATATACAGGGGGTACCGAGGCTATATACAGGGGGTACGAGGCTATATACAGAGTCAATGTGGAGGCTATATACAGGGGGTAGCGAGGCTATATACAGGGGGTACCGGTACAGAGTCAATGTGGAGGCTATATACAGGGGGTACCGAGGCTATATACAGGGGGTACCGGTACAGAGTCAATGTGGAGGCTATATACAGGGGGTACCGAGGCTATATCAGGGGGAGGCTATATACAGGGGGTACCGGTACAGAGTCAATGTGGAGGCTATATACAGGGGGTACCGAGGCTATATACAGGGGGTACCGGTACAGAGTCAATGTGGAGGCTATATCCAGGGGTACCGAGGCTATATACAGGGGTACCGAGGCTATATACAGGGGAGGCATATACAGGGGGTGGAGGCTATATACAGGGGGAGGCTATATACAGGGGTACCAGGCTAGTCAATGGGGAGGCTATATACAGGGGAGGCTATATACAGGGGAGGCTATATCACATGGGGAGGCTATATACAGGGGGAGGCTATATACAGGGGGAGGCTATATACAGGGGGTACCAGTACAGAGTCAATGTGGAGGCTATATACAGGGGGTACCGGTACAGAGTCAATGTGGAGGCTATATACAGGGTGTTACGGTACAGAGTCAATGTGGAGGCTATATACAGGGGGAGGATATATACAGGGGGTACCAGTACAGAGTCAATGTGGAGGCTATATACAGGGGGAGGCTATATACAGAGGGTACCGGTACAGAGTCAATGTGGAGGCTATATACAGGGGGTACCGGTACAGAGTCAATGTGGAGGCTATATACAGGGGGTACCGGTACAGAGTCAATGTGGAGGCTATATACAGGGGGTACCGGTACAGAGTCAATGTGGAGGCTATATACAGGAGGTACCGGTACAGAGTCAATGTGGAGGCTATATACAGGGGGTACCGGTACAGAGTCAATGTGGAGGCTATATACAGGGGGTACCGGTACAGAGTCAATGTGGAGGCTATATACAGGGGTACCGGTACAGAGTCAATGTGGAGGCTATATACAGGGGGTACCGGTACAGAGTCAATGTGGAGGCTATATACAGGGTGTACCGGTACAGAGTCAATGTGGAGGCTATATACAGGGGGTACCGGTACAGAGTCAATGTGGAGGCTATATACAGGGTGTACCGGTACAGAGTCAATGTGGAGGCTATATACAGGGTGTACCGGTACAGAGTCAATGTGGAGGCTATATACTGGGGGTACCGGTACAGAGTCAATGTGGAGGCTATATACAGGGGGTACCGGTACAGAGTCAATGTGGAGGCTATATACAGGGGGTACCGGTACAGAGTCAATGTGGAGGCTATATACAGGGGGTACCGGTACAGAGTCAATGTGGAGGCTATATACAGGGGGTACCGGTACAGAGTCAATGTGGAGGCTATATACAGGGGGTACTGGAAGGGTGAGGTGGTTCCCCTTTCAGCCCCGTAGGAAACACCAGGGAGGGAGGGGTGGTTCCCCTTTCAGCCCCTTAGGAAACACCAGGAAGGGTGAGACGGATCCCCTTTCAGCCCCTTAGGAAACACCAGGAAGGGTGAGACGGTTCCCCTTTCAGCCCCGTAGGAAACACCAGGAAGGGTGAGACGGTTCCCCTTTCAGCCCCTTAGGAAACACCAGGAAGGGTGAGACGGTTCCCCTTTCAGCCCCGTAGGAAACACCAGGGAGGGTGAGACGGTTCCCCTTTCAGCCCCGTAGGAAACACCAGGGAGGGTGAGACGGTTCCCCTTTCAGCCCCGTAGGAAACACCAGGGACGGTGAGACGGTTCCCCTTTCAGCCCCTTAGGAAACACCAGGGAGGGTGAGACGGTTCCCCTTTCAGCCCCGTAGGAAACACCAGGAAGGGTGAGATGGTTCCCCTTTCAGCCCCGTAGGAAACACCAGGAAGGGTGAGACGGTTCCCCTTTCAGCCCCGTAGGAAACACCAGGGAGGGAGGGGTGGTTCCCCTTTCAGCCCCGTAGGAAACACCAGGAAGGGTGAGACGGTTCCCCTTTCAGCCCCGTAGGAAACACCAGGGACGGTGAGACGGTTCCCCTTTCAGCCCCTTAGGAAACACCAGGGAGGGTGAGACGGTTCCCCTTTCAGCCCCGTAGGAAACACCAGGAAGGGTGAGATGGTTCCCCTTTCAGCCCCGTAGGAAACACCAGGAAGGGTGAGACGGTTCCCCTTTCAGCCCCGTAGGAAACACCAGGGAGGGTGAGACGGTTCCCCTTTCAGCCCCGTAGGAAACACCAGGAAGGGTGAGACGGTTCCCCTTTCAGCCCCGTAGGAAACACCAGGGACGGTGAGACGGTTCCTCTTTCAGCCCCTTAGGAAACACCAGGGAGGGTGAGACGGTTCCCCTTTCAGCCCCGTAGGAAACACCAGGGAGGGTGAGACGGTTCCCCTTTCAGCCCCGTAGGAAACACCAGGAAGGGTGAGACGGTTCCCCTTTCAGCCCCGTAGGAAACACCAGGGACGGTGAGACGGTTCCCCTTTCAGCCCCTTAGGAAACACCAGGGAGGGTGAGACGGTTCCCCTTTCAGCCCCGTAGGAAACACCAGGGAGGGTGAGACGGTTCCCCTTTCAGCCCCGTAGGAAACACCAGGGAGGGTGAGACGGTTCCCCTTTCAGCCCCGTAGGAAACACCAGGGAGGGTGAGACGGTTCCCCTTTCAGCCCCGTAGGAAACACCAGGGAGGGTGAGACGGTTCCCCTTTCAGCCCCGTAGGAAACACCAGGGAGGGTGAGACGGTTCCCCTTTCAGCCCCGTAGGAAACACCAGGGACGGTGACACGGTTCCCCTTTCAGCCCCTTAGGAAACACCAGGGAGGGTGAGACGGTTTCCCTTTCAGCCCCGTAGGAAACACCAGGAAGGGTGAGACGGTTCCCCTTTCAGCCCAGTAGGAAACACCAGGAAGGGTGAGACGGTTCCCCTTTCAGCCCCGTAGGAAACACCAGGGAGGGAGGGGTGGTTCCCCTTTCAGCCCCGTAGGAAACACCAGGAAGGGTGAGACGGTTCCCCTTTCAGCCCCGTAGGAAACACCAGGAAGGGTGAGACGGTTCCCCTTTCAGCCCCTTAGGAAACACCAGGAAGGGTGAGACGGTTCCCCTTTCAGCCCCGTAGGAAACACCAGGGAGGGTGAGACGGTTCCCCTTTCAGCCCCGTAGGAAACACCAGGGAGGGTGAGACGGTTCCCCTTTCAGCCCCGTAGGAAACACCAGGGAGGGTGAGACGGTTCCCCTTTCAGCCCCTTAGGAAACACCAGGAAGGGTGAGACGGTTCCCCTTTCAGCCCCGTAGGAAACACCAGGGAGGGTGAGACGGTTCCCCTTTCAGCCCCTTAGGAAACACCAGGAAGGGTGAGACGGTTCCCCTTTCAGCCCCTTAGGAAACACCAGGGAGGGTGAGACGGTTCCCCTTTCAGCCCCGTAGGAAACACCAGGAAGGGTGAGACGGTTCCCCTTTCAGCCCCTTAGGAAACACCAGGAAGGGTGAGACGGTTCCCCTTTCAGCCCCTTAGGAAACACCAGGAAGGGTGAGACGGTTCCCCTTTCAGCCCCGTAGGAAACACCAGGAAGGGTGAGACGGTTCCCCTTTCAGCCCCTTAGGAAACACCAGGAAGGGTGAGACGGTTCCCCTTTCAGCCCCTTAGGAAACACCAGGAAGGGTGAGACGGTTCCCCTTTCAGCCCCGTAGGATACACCAGGAAGGGTGCGACGGTTCCCCTTCCACTTTATACAGGGAAAGATTTCAACACTTTATAAAGGGAAAGATCTTCCATCCAGAAACAGAAAGGAAGGATAAAGTACAACAGCTTGTCAGCAATCTGTTATCCACACATCTTTATAACTATTGATTGGAACTCTCAGGTTGTCCCGGGCTGGGGGATCAACTATTAATTAACCCAGCTGATTAGAACTCTCAGGTTGTCCCGGGCTGGGGGATCAACTATTAATTAACCCAGCTGATTAGAACTCTCAGGTTGTCCCGGGCTGGGGGATCAACTATTAACCAGGTGTATTGTGGGAGTTCCTCAGAGGGCATAAATAAGAAACACATTCCCCTCTGGGTCCATCTAGGTCCCCCTCTCTCTTTCTGCCTTTCTGTCTATCTGTCAGTCAGTCATTACACTACCCTCAGATAGACAGATATCAGTCTGTTACAGACATGGGGAAAGGGTTCTTAATCAGCAAAACTTTGGGGATAGTTGGTGTGATCGTGGGGACTGGAGTGGTGGCCACCATCATCGCCCTGTCAGTGGTCTATAGCCAGGAGAAGGCCAAGATCCATGAGGCAGTGAATCCCCCCACTACTCCCTCCACTCCCTGGGAACACTACAGACTGCCTGACTCCCTGTCTCCTGTCTCCTACAACATCACCCTCTGGCCTCGACTGGTTGTCAACGCCTCTACTGGCCTCTACATCTTCACAGGACAGTCAGCTGTGGTGTTCCAGTGTAAGAAGGACACAGATCTGATCCTCATCCACGCTAACAAGCTGAACCTGACTCTGCTCAGCCTGATTAGCCGGGATGGAGCTACTGCTCCCACCATAAAGAAAAACTGGCTGGAGGTTCCTACTCAGTTCTTAGTGATCCAGCTGAATAGTAATCTGATGGCAGGGAGACAGTATGAGCTGTACACAGAGTTTATAGGAGAACTGGCTGATGACCTGGGAGGCTTCTACAGGAGTGAATATACAGAGGGGACCAGTCCCCCGGTGAGAAAGTAAGCAAAACATTTATCATAATTTCCACGTTTAAAAACGGTGTCAGATGTCGCCTAACACTGTAAAAAGTGGGACAACACTGTTGTTCATCTGAAATGCTTTAACTGATTGGAATGATTGAAAATTACACTCTGGTTCATTAAACGGCAGCAGGGTAGCCTTAGTGGTTAGAGTGTAGAGGTGGCAGGGTAGCCTAGTGGTTAGAGTGTAGAGGAGGCAGGGTAGCCTAGTGGTTAGAGTGTAGAGGAGGCAGGGTAGCCTAGTGGTTAGAGCGTTGGACCAGTAGGCAGGGTAGCCTAGTGGTTAGAGCGTTGGAGAGTAGGCAGCATGTAGCCTAGTGGTTAGAGCGTTGGAGGCAGTAACCAGTGGTTCAGGTAGCCAGTGGTTAGCGTTGGACTGTAACCAGCAGGTAGCCTAGTGGTTAGAGCGTTGGACTAGGCAGGGTAGCCTAGTGGTTAGAGTTGGACTAGTAACCAGCAGGTAGCCTTAGTGGTTAGAGTGTTGGACTAGTAACCAGCAGGTAGCCTAGTGGTTAGAGTGTTGGACTAGAACCAGCAGGGTAGCCTAGTGGTTAGAGTGTTGGACTAGTAACCAGCAGGTAGCCTAGTGGTTAGAGCGTTGGACTAGTAACCAGCAGGGTAGCCTAGTGGTTAGAGTGTTGGACTAGTAACCAGCAGGTAGCCTAGTGGTTAGAGTGTTGGACTAGTAACCAGCAGGTAGCCTAGTGGTTAGAGCGTTGGACTAGTAACCAGCAGGTAGCCTAGTGGTTAGAGCGTTGGTAGTAACCAGCAGGTAGCCTAGTGGTTAGAGCGTTGGTAGTAACCAGCAGGTAGCCTAGTGGTGGTTAGAGCGTTGGACTAGTAACCAGCAGGTAGCCTTAGTGGTTAGAGCGTTGGACTAGTAACCAGCAGATAGCCTAGTGGTTAGAGCGTTGGACTAGTAACCAGCAGGTAGCCTAGTGGTTAGAGCGTTGGACTAGTAACCAGCAGATAGCCTAGTGGTTAGACCGTTGGACTAGTAACCAGCAGGTAGCCTTAGTGGTTAGAGCGTTGGACTAGTAACCAGCAGGTAGACTAGTGGTTAGAGCGTTGGACTAGTAACCAGCAGGTAGCCTAGTGGTTAGAGCGTTGGACTAGTAACCAGCAGGTAGCCTAGTGGTTAGAGCGTTGGACCAGTAACCAGCAGGGTAGCCTAGTGGTTAGAGCGTTGGACTAGTAACCAGCATGTAGCCTAGTGGTTAGAGCGTTGGACTAGTAACCATCAGGTAGCCTAGTGGTTCGAGCGTTGGACTAGTAACCAGCAGGTAGCCTAGTGGTTAGAGCGTTGGACTAGTAACCAGCAGGTAGCCTAATGGTTAGAGCGTTGGACTAGTAACCAGCAGGTAGCCTTAGTGGTTAGAGTGTTGGACTAGTAACCAGCAGGTAGCCTAGTGGTTAGAGTGTTGGACTAGTAACCAGCAGGTAGCCTAGTGGTTAGAGCGTTGGACTAGTAACCAGCAGGTAGCCTAGTGGTTAGAGCGTTGGACTAGTAACCAGCAGGTAGCCTAGTGGTTAGAGTGTTGGACTAGTAACCAGCAGGTAGCCTAGTGGTTAGAGTGTTGGACTAGTAACCAGCAGGTAGCCTAGTGGTTAGAGCGTTGGACTAGTAACCAGCAGGTAGCCTAGTGGTTAGAGCGTTGGACTAGTAACCAGCAGGTAGCCTTAGTGGTTAGAGCGTTGGACTAGTAACCAGCAGGTAGACTAGTGGTTAGAGCGTTGGACTAGTAACCAGCAGGTAGCCTTAGTGGTTAGAGCGTTGGACTAGTAACCAGCAGATAGCCTACTGGTTAGAGCGTTGGACTAGTAACCAGCAGGTAGCCTAGTGGTTAGAGCGTTGGACTAGTAACCAGCAGATAGCCTAGTGGTTAGACCGTTGGACTAGTAACCAGCAGGTAGCCTTAGTGGTTAGAGCGTTGGACTAGTAACCAGCAGGTAGCCTAGTGGTTAGAGCGTTGGACTAGTAACCAGCAGGTAGCCTAGTGGTTAGAGCGTTGGACTAGTAACCAGCAGGTAGCCTAGTGGTTAGAGCGTTGGACTAGTAACCAGCAGGTAGCCTAGTGGTTAGAGCGTTGGACTAGTAACCAGCAGGTAGCCTAGTGGTTAGAGCGTTGGACTAGTAACCAGCAGGTAGCCTAGTGGTTAGAGCGTTGGACTAGTAACCAGCAGGTAGCCTAGTGGTTAGAGCGTTGGACTAGTAACCAGCAAGTAGCCTAGTGGTTAGAGCGTTGGACTAGTAACCAGCAGGTAGCCTAGTGGTTAGAGCGTTGGACTAGTAACCAGCAGGTAGCCTTAGTGGTTAGAGCGTTGGACTAGTAACCAGCAGGTAGCCTAGTGGTTAGAGTGTTGGACTAGTAACCAGCAGGTAGCCTTAGTGGTTAGAGCGTTGGACTAGTAACCAGCAGGTAGCCTAGTGGTTAGAGTGTTGGACTAGTAACCAGCAGGTAGCCTAGTGGTTAGAGTGTTGGACTAGTAACCAGCAGGTAGCCTTAGTGGTTAGAGCGTTGGACTAGTAACCAGCAGGTAGCCTAGTGGTTAGAGCGTTGGACTAGTAACCAGCAGGTAGCCTAGTGGTTAGAGCGTTGGACTAGTAACCAGCAGGTAGCCTAGTGGTTAGAGCGTTGGACTAGTAACCAGCAGGGTAGCCTAGTGGTTAGAGCGTTGGACTAGTAACCAGCAGGTAGCCTAGTGGTTAGAGCGTTGGACTAGTAACCATCAGGTAGCCTAGTGGTTCGAGCGTTGGACTAGTAACCAGCAGGTAGCCTAGTGGTTAGAGCGTTGGACTAGTAACCAGCAGGTAGCCTAGTGGTTAGAGCGTTGGACTAGTAACCAGCAGGTAGCCTAGTGGTTAGAGCGTTGGACTAGTAACCAGCAGGTAGCCTTAGTGGTTAGAGCGTTGGACTAGTAACCAGCAGGTAGCCTAGTGGTTAGAGCGTTGGACTAGTAACCAGCAGGTAGCCTTAGTGGTTAGAGCGTTGGACTAGTAACCAGCAGATAGCCTAGTGGTTAGAGCGTTGGACTAGTAACCAGCAGGTAGCCTAGTGGTTAGAGCGTTGGACTAGTAACCAGCAGATAGCCTAGTGGTTAGACCGTTGGACTAGTAACCAGCAGGTAGCCTTAGTGGTTAGAGCGTTGGACTAGTAACCAGCAGGTAGACTAGTGGTTAGAGCGTTGGACTAGTAACCAGCAGGTAGCCTAGTGGTTAGCGTTGGACTAGTAACCAGCAGGTAGCCTAGTGGTTAGAGCGTTGGACTAGTAACCAGCAGGTAGCCTAGTGGTTAGAGCGTTGGACTAGTAACCAGCAGGTAGCCTAGTGGTTAGAGCGTTGGACTAGTAACCAGCAGGTAGCCTAGTGGTTAGAGCGTTGGACTAGTAACCAGCAGGTAGCCTAGTGGTTAGAGCGTTGGACTAGTAACCAGCAGGTAGCCTAGTGGTTAGAGCGTTGGACTAGTAACCAGCAGGTAGCCTAGTGGTTAGAGCGTTGGACTAGTAACCAGCAGGTAGCCTAGTGGTTAGAGCGTTGGACTAGTAACCAGCAGGTAGCCTAGTGGTTAGAGCGTTGGACTAGTAACCAGCAGGTAGCCTAGTGGTTAGAGCGTTGGACTAGTAACCAGCAGGTAGCCTAGTGGTTAGAGCGTTGGACTAGTAACCAGCAGGTAGCCTAGTGGTTAGAGCGTTGGACTAGTAACCAGCAGGTAGCCTAGTGGTTAGAGCGTTGGACTAGTAACCAGCAGGTAGCCTAGTGGTTAGAGCGTTGGACTAGTAACCAGCAGGTAGCCTAGTGGTTAGAGCGTTGGACTAGTAACCAGCAGGTAGCCTAGTGGTTAGAGCGTTGGACTAGTAACCAGCAGGTAGCCTTAGTGGTTAGAGCGTTGGACTAGTAACCAGCAGGTAGCCTAGTGGTTAGAGCGTTGGACTAGTAACCAGCAGGTAGCCTTAGTGGTTAGAGCGTTGGACTAGTAACCAGCAGGTAGCCTAGTGGTTAGAGCGTTGGACTAGTAACCAGCAGGTAGCCTAGTGGTTAGAGCGTTGGACTAGTAACCAGCAGGTAGCCTAGTGGTTAGAGCGTTGGACTAGTAACCAGCAGGTAGCCTTAGTGGTTAGAGCGTTGGACTAGTAACCAGCAGGTAGCCTAGTGGTTAGAGCGTTGGACTAGTAACCAGCAGGTAGCCTAGTGGTTAGAGCGTTGGACTAGTAACCAGCAGGTAGCCTAGTGGTTAGAGCGTTGGACTAGTAACCAGCAGGTAGCCTAGTGGTTAGAGCGTTGGACTAGTAACCAGCAGGTAGCCTTAGTGGTTAGAGCGTTGGACTAGTAACCAGCAGGTAGCCTAGTGGTTAGAGCGTTGGACTAGTAACCAGCAGGTAGCCTAGTGGTTAGAGCGTTGGACTAGTAACCAGCAGGTAGCCTAGTGGTTAGAGCGTTGGACTAGTAACCAGCAGGTAGCCTAGTGGTTAGCCTAGTAACCAGCAGTAGCCTTAGTGGTTAGAGCGTTGGACTAGTAACCAGCAGGTAGCCTAGTGGTTAGAGCGTTGGACTAGTAACCAGCAGGTAGCCTTAGTGGTTAGAGCGTTGGACTAGTAACCAGCAGGTAGCCTAGTGGTTAGAGTGTTGGACTAGTAACCAGCAGGTAGCCTAGTGGTTAGAGCGTTGGACTAGTAACCAGCAGGTAGCCTTAGTGGTTAGAGCGTTGGACTAGTAACCAGCAGGTAGCCTAGTGGTTAGAGCGTTGGACTAGTAACCAGCAGGTAGCCTTAGTGGTTAGAGCGTTGGACTAGTAACCAGCAGGTAGCCTAGTGGTTAGAGCGTTGGACTAGTAACCAGCAGGTAGCCTAGTGGTTAGAGCGTTGGACTAGTAACCAGCAGGTAGCCTTAGTGGTTAGAGCGTTGGACTAGTAACCAGCAGGTAGCCTTAGTGGTTAGAGCGTTGGACTAGTAACCAGCAGGTAGCCTAGTGGTTAGAGCGTTGGACTAGTAACCAGCAGGTAGCCTTAGTGGTTAGAGCGTTGGACTAGTAACCAGCAGGTAGCCTAGTGGTTACAGTAAGCGTTGGACTAGTAACCAGCAGGTAGCCTAGTGGTTAGAGCGTTGGACTAGTAACCAGCAGGTAGCCTAGTGGTTAGAGCGTTGGACTAGTAACCAGCAGGTAGCCTTAGTGGTTAGAGCGTTGGACTAGTAACCAGCAGGTAGCCTTAGTGGTTAGAGCGTTGGACTAGTAACCAGCAGGTAGCCTAGTGGTTAGAGCGTTGGACTAGTAACCAGCAGGTAGCCTAGTGGTTAGAGCGTTGGACTAGTAACCAGCAGGTAGCCTTAGTGGTTAGAGCGTTGGACTAGTAACCAGCAGGTAGCCTAGTGGTTAGAGCGTTGGACTAGTAACCAGCAGGTAGCCTAGTGGTTAGAGCGTTGGACTAGTAACCAGCAGGTAGCCTAGTGGTTAGAGCGTTGGACTAGTAACCAGCAGGTAGCCTTAGTGGTTAGAGCGTTGGACTAGTAACCAGCAGGTAGCCTTAGTGGTTAGAGCGTTGGACTAGTAACCAGCAGGTAGCCTAGTGGTTAGAGCAGTTGGACTAGTAACCAGCAGGTAGCCTAGTGGTTAGAGCGTTGGACTAGTAACCAGCAGGTAGCCTAGTGGTTAGAGCGTTGGAGCAGTAACCAGCAGGTAGCCAGCAGGTAGTGGTTAGAGCGTTGGACTAGTAACCAGCAGGTAGCCTAGTGGTTAGAGCGTTGGACTAGTAACCAGCAGGTAGCCTAGTGGTTAGAGCGTTGGACTAGTAACCAGCAGGTAGCCTAGTGGTTAGAGCGTTGGACTAGTAACCAGCAGGTAGCCTAGTGGTTAGAGTGTTGGACTAGTAACCAGCAGGTAGCCTTAGTGGTTAGAGCGTTGGACTAGTAACCAGCAGGTAGCCTTAGTGGTTAGAGCGTTGGACTAGTAACCAGCAGGTAGCCAGCAGGTAGTGGTTAGAGCGTTGGACTAGTAACCAGCAGGTAGCCTAGTGGTTAGAGTGTTGGACTAGTAACCAGCAGGTAGCCTAGTGGTTAGAGTGTTGGACTAGTAACCAGCAGGTAGCCAGTGGTTAGAGCGTTGGACTAGTAACCAGCAGGTAGCCTAGTGGTTAGAGCGTTGGACTAGTAAACCAGCAGGTAACCAGCAGGTAGCCTTAGTGGTTAGAGCGTTGGACTAGTAACCAGCAGGTAGCCTTAGTGGTTAGAGCGTTGGACTAGTAACCAGCAGGTAGCCTTAGTGGTTAGAGCGTTGGACTAGTAACCAGCAGGTAGCCTAGTGGTTAGAGCGTTGGACTAGTAACCAGCAGGTAGCCTAGTGGCAGGCGTTGGACCAGTAACCAGCAGGTAGCCTTAGTGGTTAGAGCGTTGGACTAGTAACCAGCAGGTAGCCTTAGTGGTTAGAGCGTTGGACTAGTAACCAGCAGGTAGCCTTAGTGGTTAGAGCGTTGGACTAGTAACCAGCAGGTAGCCTTAGTGGTTAGAGTTGGTAGTAACCAGCAGGTAGCCTTAGTGGTTAGACCGTTGGACTAGTAACCAGCAGGTAGCCTTAGTGGTTAGAGCGTTGGACTAGTAACCAGCAGGTAGCCTTAGTGGTTAGAGCGTTGGACTAGTAACCAGCCAGGTAGCCTAGTGGTTAGAGCGTTGGACTAGTAACCAGCAGGTAGCCTTAGTGGTTAGAGCGTTGGACTAGTAACCAGCAGGTAGCAAAACTAGTGGTTAGAGCGTTGGACTAGTAACCAGCAGGTAGCCTAGTGGTTAGAGCGTTGGACTAGTAACCAGCAGGTAGCCTTAGTGGTTAGAGCGTTGGACTAGTAACCAGCAGGTAGCCTTAGTGGTTAGAGCGTTGGACTAGTAACCAGCAGGTAGCCTTAGTGGTTAGAGCGTTGGACTAGTAACCAGCAGGTAGCCTAGTGGTTAGAGCGTTGGACTAGTAACCAGCAGGTAGCCTAGTGGTTAGAGCGTTGGACTAGTAACCAGCAGGTAGCCTAGTGGTTAGAGCGTTGGACAACCAGTAACCAGCAGGTAGCCTTAGTGGTTAGAGCGTTGGACTAGTAAACACCAGCAGGTAGCCTTAGTGGTTAGAGCGTTGGACTAGTAACCAGCAGGTAGCCTTAGTGGTTAGAGCGTTGGACTAGTAACCAGCAGGTAGCCTAGTGGTTAGAGCGTTGGACTAGTAACCAGCAGGTAGCCTTAGTGGTTAGAGCGTTGGACTAGTAACCAGCAGGTAGCCTTAGTGGTTAGAGCGTTGGACTAGTAACCAGCAGGTAGCCTTAGTGGTTAGAGCGTTGGACTAGTAACCAGCAGGTAGCCTTAGTGGTTAGAGCGTTGGACTAGTAACCAGCAGGTAGCCTTAGTGGTTAGAGCGTTGGACTAGTAACCAGCAGGTAGCCTTAGTGGTTAAGCGTTGGACTAGTAACCAGCAGGTAATTAGTGGTTAGAGTGTTGGACTAGTAACCAGCAGGTAGCCTTAGTGGTTAGAGTGTTGGACATAACCAGTAACACAGCATGGGGTAGCCTTAGTGGTTAACCAGTAACCAGCAGGTAGCCTTAGTGGTTAGAGCGTTGGACTAGTAACCAGCAGGTAGCCTAAGTGGTTAGAGCGTTGGACTAGTAACCAGCAGGTAGCCTTAGTGGTTAGAGCGTTGGACTAGTAACCAGCAGGTAGCCTAAGTGGTTAGAGCGTTGGACTAGTAACCAGCAGGTAGCCTTAGTGGTTAGAGCGTTGGACTAGTAACCAGCAGGTAGCCTTAGTGGTTAGAGCGTTGGACTAGTAACCAGCAGGTAGCCTTAGTGGTTAGAGCGTTGGACTAGTAACCGAAAGGTTGCGAGATGGTATCTCCGAGCCGACAAGGTAAAAATCTGTCGAAAAGTTAAATAAAAGGTTAAATAAATAAACGTTAAAGGTTCAATTCTATTAAATTTGACTGACAGATCAATGTCATTTGTTTAATTGAATGAAGCTTCTAAATTGCGTTAATCACCTCATCCACATTGAATAGTGTCAGGGTAGTGCAGTGGAGCTTATTAGAAGAGTTAGAGGCTGATTTGGGGCCGTGGCTTTCAGGTTGTTATTTTTTGCACACCCATCAGAATGAATGTCATTCCAGTTAATCCGATCAATTGACATAATCTCCGACACAGCCATAATCTGTAATGATACTTGCATAAAATACACTGTGAAAACTTGACTGATATGTTTTCTGTTGTTCATCTGAACTGCTGTTATTGATTGGTAAAGCTTTGGGTTGTTTCAACAACCTATTCAATTTGTCTGAAGTCAAACAATGAACTTGGGAGATCATTGTGTGTAACTGTAACTGGTGGCAGGGAAGTCAAACGCAGGACTTGTTGACATAAACCAGTAACACATTTACATAACCATAAAACTAGCACATGGGTACATATAAAACAGTAACAAACACATGGGTACAGAACCTGTAGTGCACCAGTAACACATAGCACATGGGTACAAAACCAGTAACACACCAGTAACACATAGCACATGGGTACATAACCAGTAACACACCAGTAACACATAGCACATGGGTACATAACCAGTAACACATAGCACATGGGTACAAACCAGTAACACACACATGGGTACAAAACCAGTAACACATAGCACATGGGTACATAACCAGTAACACATAGCACATGGGTACATAACCAGTAACACATAGCACATGGGTACATAACCAGTAACACATAGCACATGGGTACATAACCAGTAACACACCAGTAACACATAGCACATGGGTACATAACCAGTAACACATAGCACATGGGTACATAACCATGGGTAACACATAACCATGGGTAACCAGTAAACACATAGCACATGGGTACAAAACCAGTAACACATAGCACATGGGTACATAACCAGTAACACACCAGTAACACATAGCACATGGGTACATAACCAGTAACACACCAGTAACACATAGCACATGGGTACATAACCAGTAACACACCAGTAACACATAGCACATGGGTACAAAACCAGTAACACACCAGTAACACATAGCACATGGGTACATAACCAGTAACACATAGCACATGGGTACAAACCAGTAACACACCAGTAACACATAGCACATGGGTACATAACCAGTAACACACATAGCACATGGGTACATAACCAGTAACAACATAACCAGTAACACATAGCACATGGGTACATAACCAGTAACACATAGCACATGGGTACATAACCAGTAACACATAACACATGGGTACATAACCAGTAACACATAGCACATGGGTACATAACCAGTAACACATAGCACATGGGTACATAACCAGTAACACATAGCACATGGGTACAAAACCAGTAACACATAGCACATGGGTACATAACCAGTAACACATAGCACATGGGTACATAACCAGTAAACACATAGCACATGGGTACATAACCAGGAACACATGCACATGGGTACATAACCAGTAACACATAGCACATGGGTACATAACCAGTAACACATAGCACATGGGTACAAAACCAGTAACACACCAGTAACACATAGCACATGGGGTACATAACCAGTAACACACCAGTAACACATAGCACATGGGTACATAACCAGTAACACATAGCACATGGGTACATAACCAGTAACACACCAGTAACACATAGCACATGGGGTACATAACCAGTAACACATAGCACATGGGTACATAACCAGTAACACATAGCACATGGGTACATAACCAGTAACACACCAGTAACACATAGCACATGGGTACATAACCAGTAACACACCAGTAACACATAGCACATGGGTACATAACCAGTAACACATAACACATGGGTACAGAACCAGTAGTACACCAGTAACACATAGCACATGGGTACATAACCAGTAACACATAGCACATGGGTACATAACCAGTAACACACCAGTAACACATAGCACATGGGTACATAACCAGTAACACATAGCACATGGGTACAGAACCAGTAACACATAGCACATGGGTACAAAACCAGTAACACACCAGTAACACATAGCACATGGGTACATAACCAGTACACCAGTAACACATAACACATGGGGTACATAACCAGTAACACATAGCACATGGGTACATAACCAGTAACACATAGCACATGGGTACAAAACCAGTAACACACCAGTAACACATAGCACATGGGTACAAAACCAGTAACACATAACACATGGGTACAAAACCAGTAACACATAGCACATGGGTACAAAACCAGTAACACATAGCACATGGGTACAAAACCAGTAACACATAACACATGGGTACATAACCAGTAACACATGGGTACAAAACCAGTAACACATAGCACATGGGTACAAAACCAGTAACACATAACACATGGGTACAAAACCAGTAACACATAACACATGGGTACAGAAACCAGTAACACATAGCACATGGGTACAAAACCTGTAACACACCAGTAACACATAGCACATGGGTACATAACCAGTAACACATAGCACATGGGTACATAACCAGTAACACACACATGGGTACAAAACCATGGGTACATAACCAGTAACACATAGCACATGGGTACATAACCAGTAACACATAGCACATGGGTACAAAACCAGTAACCAGTAACACATAGCACATGGGGTACATAACCAGTAACACATAGCACATGGGTACATAACCAGTAACACATAACACATGGGTACAAAACCAGTAACACACCAGTAACACATAGCACATGGGTACATAACCAGTAACACATAGCACATGGGTACATAACCAGTAACACACCAGTAACACATAGCACATGGGTACATAACCAGTAACACATAGCACATGGGTACAAAACCAGTAACACACCAGTAACACATAGCACATGGGTACAAAACATAACCAGTAACACATAACATGGGTACAAACCAGTAACACATAGCACATGGGTACATAACCAGTAACACACCAGTAACACATAGCACATGGGGTACAAAACCAGTAACACATAGCACATGGGTACATAACCAGTAACACACCAGTAACACATAGCACATGGGTACATAACCAGTAACACATAGCACATGGGTACATAACCAGTAACACATAGCACATGGGTACATAACCAGTAACACATAGCACATGGGTACATAACCAGTAACACATAGCACATGGGTACATAACCAGTAACACACCAGTAACACATAGCACATGGGTACAAAACCAGTAACACATAGCACATGGGTACAAAACCAGTAACACATAGCACATGGGTACAAAACCAGTAACACATAGCACATGGGTACATAACCAGTAACACATAGCACATGGGGTACATGGGTACAAACCAGTAACACATAGCACATGGGTACATAACCAGTAACACACCAGTAACACATAGCACATGGGTACAAAACCAGTAACACACCAGTAACACATAGCACATGGGTACATAACCAGTAACACACCAGTAACACATAGCACATGGGTACATAACCAGTAACACACCAGTAACACATAGCACATGGGTACATAACCAGTAACACACCAGTAACACATAGCACATGGGTACATAACCAGTAACACATAGCACATGGGTACAAAACCAGTAACACATAGCACATGGGTACATAACCAGTAACACATAGCACATGGGTACAAAACCAGTAACACATAGCACGAGTACTTACAAAATAAACCATTCCTGACACGGACATGGGGGAAACAGAGGGAAAATATACAACATGTAATTAGGGAATTGAAACCAGGTGAGTGTGAAAACAAGACAAAACAAATGGAAGATGAACAATGGATCGGCGATGGCTAGAAGACCCGTGACGTCGAACGCCGAACACCGCCCGAACAAGGAGAGGAACCGACTTCGGAAGAAGTCGTGACATTGTGCTTTTTAGAACTGATTGAAGTTCTACATTTCTTTCAACCCATCATGCACCTTGCCACCCGTCAGAGTGGATGTGATTCATGTGAAACGCTTCTTGTACACTGCCTGCACTGAATCTGTAATGATACTTAGAAACCTGGTTAAGGCTTCCTTTGTTAAGATGTCTCCATTTGGCTACAACGGTTTGAATCCCCGAGCCGGTGACAAATCTGCCGACGTGTCCCTGAGAAAGGCCCTTAAAAGGATCCGCCCTTTTCTTGCAATTTTTGCTTAAAATTACATACCCAAATTTAACTGCATGTAGCTCAGGCCCTGAAGCATATTATTGGTACCATTTGAAAGGAAACACTTTGACGTTTGTGGAAATGTGGAAGGAATGTAGGAGAATATAACACAATAGATCTGGTAAAAGATAATACAAAGATAAAACCAACCGTTCTTTTGTAAAAGAATGGCCATAATGTATTATTCCATCCCAGGTGCAATTTACATTTTGGCCACTAGATGGCAGAAGTGCATGTGCAAAGTTTATACTGATCCATTTGTATCAAATGTGCCTAATTTGTTTATTAATAACTTTTCATGTTCAAAACTGTGCACTCTTCTCAAACAATAGCATGGTATTCTTTCACTGTAATAGCTACAGTACATTGGACACTGCCATTTTATTTAATGTTATTGAACCAGTGTATTATTTAATGTTATTGAACCAGTGTATTATTTAATGTTATTGAACCAGTGTATTATTTAATGTTATTGAACCAGTGTATTATTTAATGTTATTGAACCAGTGTATTATTTAATGTTATTGAACCAGTGTATTATTTAATGTTATTGAACCAGTGTATTATTTAATGTTATTGAACCAGTGTATTATTGAATGTTATTGAACCAGTGTATTATTTAATGTTATTGAACCAGTGTATTATTTAATGTTATTGAACCAGTGTATTATTACATGTTATTGAACCAGTGTAGTATTTAATGTTATCCAGTAACATAGTTACAAAACCAGAGTATTATTTAATGTTATTGAACCAGTGTATTATTTAATGTTATTGAACCAGTGTATTATTTAATGTTATTGAACCAGTGTATTATTTAATGTTATTGAACCAGTGTATTATTTAATGTTATTGAACCAGTGTATTATTTAATGTTATTGAACCAGTGTATTATTTAATGTTATTGAACCAGTGTACATTATTGAACATGTATTATTTAATGTTATTGAACCAGTGTATTATTTAATGTTATTGAAGAGTGTATTACAAATGGAATTGAACAGTGTATTATTTATGAACCAGTGTATTATTTAATGTTAGTGAACCAGTTACAATAGTGAACCATCTAAATCTGATCCAGTTTTTTGAACCAGTGTAATTTATTTATGAACCAGTGTATTCCTTATTTCATGTTATTGAACCAGTGTACTTATTTAATGTTATTGAATTGGGGTATTATTTAATGTTTTGAACCAGTGTAATTTAATGTTATTGAACCAGTATTATTTAATGTTATTGAACCAGTGTATTATTTAATGTTATTGAACCAGTGTATTATTTAATGTTATTGAACCAGTGTATTATTTAATGTTATTGAACCAGTGTATTATTTAATGTTATTGAACCAGTGTATTATTTAATGTTATTGAACCAGTGTATTATTTAATGTTATTGAACCAGTGTATTATTTAATGTTATTGAACCAGTGTATTATTTAATGTTATTGAACCAGTGTATTATTTAATGTTATTGAACCAGTGTATTATTTAATGTTATTGAACCAGTGTATTATTTAATGTTATTGAACCAGTGTATTATTTAATGTTATTGAACCAGTGTATTATTTAATGTTATTGAACCAGTGTATTATTTAATGTTATTGAACCAGTGTATTATTTAAATGTGTATTATTGAACCAGTGTATTATTTAATGTTATTGAACCAGTGTATTATTTAATGTTATTGAACCAGTGTATTATTTAATGTTATTGAACCAGTGTATTATTTAATGTTATTGAACCAGTGTATTATTTAATGTTATTGAACCAGTGTATTATTTAATGTTATTGAACCAGTGTATTATTTAATGTTATTGAACCAGTGTATTATTTAATGTTATTGAACCAGTGTATTATTTAATGTTATTGAACCAGTGTATTATTTAATGTTATTGAACCAGTGTATTATTTAATGTTATTGAACCAGTGTATTATTTAATGTTATTGAACCAGTGTATTATTTAATGTTATTGAACCAGTGTATTATTTAATGTTATTGAACCAGTGTATTATTTAATGTTATTGAACCAGTGTATTATTTAATGTTATTGAACCAGTGTATTATTTAATGTTATTGAACCAGTGTATTATTTAATGTTATTGAACCAGTGTATTATTTAATGTTATTGAACCAGTGTATTATTTAATGTTATTGAACCAGTGTATTATTTCATGTATTATTTATTGAACCAGTGTATTATTTAATGTTATTGAACCAGTGTATTATTTAATGTTATTGAACCAGTGTATTATTTAATGTTATTGAACCAGTGTATTATTTAATGTTATTGAACCAGTGTATTATTTAATGTTATTGAACCAGTGTATTATTTAATGTTATTGAACCAGTGTATTATTTAATGTTATTGAACCAGTGTATTATTTAATGTTATTGAACCAGTGTATTATTTAATGTTATTGAACCAGTGTATTATTTAATGTTATTGAACCAGTGTATTATTTAATGTTATTGAACCAGTGTATTATTTAATGTTATTGAACCAGTGTATTATTTAATGTTATTGAACCAGTGTATTATTTAATGTTATTGAACCAGTGTATTATTTAATGTTATTGAACCAGTGTATTATTTAATGTTATTGAACCAGTGTATTATTTAATGTTATTGAACCAGTGTATTATTTAATGTTATTGAACCGGTGTAATTTGTCGAGGAATTGATTGAACTGCTTGTACCACAATGGACAGGTAAAACCCAAGGTTACACATAAACTCTGAACAAGATGGAAGAAATAGGTGCATTTACATGAAGTAATATTTCATACTCAAATGAACTTTGGCCTTTACGGGGACTTGAGTCATTGACTTTTAATCACTTGAAGTAATTTGTTGACGTTGATCCAAGGATTAATTGAACCCTGTAATACAGAGTGTTGATTCATTGGTGGCACCTTCATTGGGTAGAACAGGCTCGTTCTAATGACTGGAACGGAATGGGTGGAACGGTAACAAATACATCATGCAGGTGTTTGATGCCATTCCATTCGCTCCGTTCCGGACATTATGATGAGCCGTCCCCTCTCAGCAGCCTCCTGTTGTATACAATGGGAGCAGTTCAATATGTTCCATGTACAATGTATTCTAAACATTCTGACCAGTTTACCATCAGCGCTTTAGACTTATAGTCCTTGAACTAAGACACACAGTATCTGTACCTTTCAATGTGAACTTCAAACCGCTTCAATTGCTAATAAAATTGCACAAGCATGTCGCTAAACTCGCAATAACATCTGTTGAACCATGTGACTAATAAAAGTTGATTTGATAAGAGTCTTATCCGACAGCAGCTACAATATGACTGTATTGACCCTGCTCTCAGAGTCACTATGTCTGACTGTAACATTCTTGTGGTACAGCAGTAATAACAAGCACAACATATTTAATTTAAATTTTATTTTACCTTTATTTAACCAGGCAAGTCAGTTAAGAACAAATTCTTATTTTCAATGACGGCCTGGGAACAGTGGGTTAACTGGTCTAGGAACAGTGGGTTAACTGCCTGTTCAGGGGTAGAACGACAGATTTGTACCTTGTCAGCTTGGGGATTCGAACTTGAAACCTTTCGGTGACTAGTCCAACGCTCTAACCACTAGGCTACCCTGCCGCCCCATTTCAATAATAGATAATAGATAAAAGACAATAGATAATAGATAATAGCTAAAAGACAATAGATAATAGCTACAATATGCAGTATGATTGTGTGTCACCTACAGTCACCATGTTTAAACTGTAACAGTCTAGTCTTCAGTACTATAGTAATACCAGTTGCTGTGTGTGTTGGTAGAGTTGTAGCAACCACTCAGATGCAGCCTGTGGACGCCAGGAAAGCCTTCCCCTGCTTTGATGAACCTGCCATGAAGGCCGTGTTCCACATGACCCTCCTCCACGCACATGGAACAGTGGCTCTGGCCAATGGCATGAATCTAGGTAAGAATGGAACCCTGGCTCTGTCCAATGGCATGAATCTAGGTAAGAATGGAACCCTGGCTCTGTCCAATGGCATGAATCTAGGTAAGCATGGAACCCTGGACAATGGCATGAATCTAGGTAAGCATGGAACCCTGGCTCTGTCCAATGGCATGAATCTAGGTAAGCATGGAACCCTGGCCAATGGCATGAATCTGGGTAAGCATGGAACCCTGGACAATGGCATGGAATCCTGGAACCCTGGCCAATGGCATGAATCTAGGTAAGCATGGAACCCTGGCCAATGGCATGAATCTGGGTAAGCATGGAACCCTGGACAATGGCATGCATCTAGGTAATCATGGAACCCTGGCCAATGGCATGAATCTAGGTAAGCATGGAACCCTGTCCAATGGCATGAATCTGGGTAAGCATGGAACCCTGGACAATGGCATGCATCTAGGTAATCATGGAACCCTGGCCAATGGCATGAATCTAGGTAAGCATGGAACCCTGTCCAATGGCATGAATCTGGGTAAGCATGGAACCCTGGACAATGGCATGCATCTAGGTAAGCATGGAACCCTGGCCAATGGCATGAATCTAGGTAAGCATGGAACCCTGGCCAATGGCATGAATCTGGGTAAGCATGGAACCCTGGACAATGGCATGCATCTAGGTAAGCATGGAACCCTGGCCAATGGCATGAATCTAGGTAAGCATGGAACCCTGGCCAATGGCATGAATCTAGGTAAGCATGGAACCCTGGCTCTGTCCAATGGCATGAATCTAGGTAAGCATGGAACCCTGGCCAATGGCATGCATCTAGGTAAGCATGGAACCCTGGCCAATGGCATGAATCTAGGTAAGCATGGAACCCTGGCCAATGGCATGAATCTAGGTAAGCATGGAACCCTGGCCTAGAACCCTGGCTCTGGCCAATGGCATGCATCTAGGTAAGCATGGAATCCTGATTCTGGCCAATGGCATGCATCTAGGTAAGCATGGAATCCTGATTCTGTCCAATGGCATGAATCTAGGTAAGCATGGAACCCTGGCCAATGGCATGCATCTAGGTAAGCATGGAATCCTGATTCTGGCCAATGGCATGCATCTAGGTAAACATGGTACCCTGATCTCTGGCCAATGGTATGAATCTATGTATGTGTGTTGAGGGCTGCTTCTAAGTCCAAGGGGGATGGGATCTGTGATCTTTTTCCTAAATTATAGTTAGAGAGTTTAATGCTACACTCTGCTTAAATTGACCTCTCGCGCAGACTGAGAGAACAAGTTCTGCCAAACTCTCAAGAACTGTGAAGAAAAAACTAGCATTTACTTTTTTGGGGGGGGAACATTTTCAGAGTAAGCTGCTACACTCTGATATGAGATAAATCATACAAATATCCTTTATAGCCGTATCCATTGCTGAACTCGATTGATTATATACCAACTTCTGTAACCGTATATAAGTCTATGGTAGAACCTCAGAGTGTTGATGTTGTCACGGTAGGGATCTGACCTCCTGTTGCTGGGGTAACCAACGTGTTGTCACGGTAGGGATCTGACCTCCTGTTGCTGGGGTAACCAACGTGTTGTCACGGTAGGGATCTGAACTCCTGTTGCTGGGGTAACCAACGTGTTGTCACGGTAGGGATCTGAACTCCTGTTGCTGGGGAAATCAACGTGTTGTCACGGTAGGGATCTGACCTCCTGTTGCTGGGGAAACCAACGTATTGTCACGGTAGGGATCTGAACTCCTGTTGCTGGGGAAACCAACGTGTTGTCTCGGTAGGTGTCTGAACTCCTGTTGCTGGGGAAACCAACGTGTTGTCACGGTAGGGATCTGAACTCCTGTTGCTGGGGAAACCAACGTGTTGTCACGGTAGGGATCTGAACTCCTGTTGCTGGGTAAACCAACGTGTTGTCACGGTAGGGATCTGAACTCCTGTTGCTGGGAAAACCAACATGTTGTCACGGTAGGGATCTGAACTCCTGTTGCTGGGGAAATCAACGTGTTGTCACGGTAGGGATCTGAACTCCTGTTGCTGGGGAAACCAACGTGTTGTCACGGTAGGGATCTGAACTCCTGTTGCTGGGGAAACCAACGTGTTTTCACGGTAGGGATCTGAACTCCTGTTGCTGGGGAAACCAACGTGTTGTCACGGTAGGGATCTGAACTCCTGTTGCTGGGGTAACCAACGTGTTGTCACGGTAGGGATCTGAACTCCTGTTGCTGGGGAAACCAACGTGTTGTCTCGGTAGGTGTCTGAACTCCTGTTGCTGGGGAAACCAACGTGTTGTCACGGTAGGGATCTGAACTCCTGTTGCTGCGTGTTGTCTCGGTAGGTGTCTGAACTCCTGTTGCTGGGGAAACCAACGTGTTGTCACGGTAGGGATCTGAACTCCTGTTGCTGGGGAAACCAACATGTTGTCACGGTAGGGATCTGAACTCCTGTTGCTGGGGAAACCAACGTGTTGTCTCTGCTACGCTCACCAACCTGTATCTCTCTCTGCACCTGTAGCCTCAGTCAATGTCACTGTCAACGGCCAGGATGTTACTCGGACCAGCTTCCAACCCACACCCCTCATGTCAACCTACCTACTCGCCTTTGTCGTCAGTGAGTTCGGTTTCATCCAGTCACCAGAAGGGGAAAAAGTTTTGGTACATATTTTTTATTTATTAATGTGCTCTTGTTCTTATTTGTCTGCGTTAGCTGCTCTGGGATGAAGTTTCCCCTAGGTACAGATCTAGGATCAGTTTCCCCCAAACCTTACTTCAGTTATCCCAGAACTAAAATGTTGCATAATTTGGTCAGGTGTCTATGTAGTCTGTTCACGAGAGATTACCCAAATCCTAACCTTAAAGGGATACTGCTCTTGGAAAGTAGATAAAGGGCCTCATTGTCAAACTGATCCCAGGTCAGCATCTCCAAGGGGACCTTGGAAAGTAGATAAAGGGCCGCATTGCCAAACCGATCCCAGATCAGCGTCTCTAGGGGCAACTTCAGTATACTCTGACTTCAGGATGAGGGAGACATTATTGGTTTGTTTCTCTGTGATGCCCTCTGTCGGTCTCTACAGGTCAGTACAGATAGTAAAGATCAGGGGCCTCATTTATAAAACGGACCGGATCAATTCTGATCTTAGGTATGACTGACTCAGAAAACCACGAATAAGTAGTTATTATAAAACCTTACTTTGAGGTTGAAATGGTCATATCTCTACTCAGAGTCGAGACTTGACATTGAAATGGTCAGTGATTGTCCTGCTGGTTGTGCATGGCTATTCTTTCCCCTTGCAGTTTAAGGTCAGACCATTTCTTTCCCTTGCAGTTTAATTAAGGTCAGTTTGGGGCGGCAGGGTAGCCTAGTGGTTAGAGCGTTGGACTAGTAACCGGAAGGTTGCAAGTTCAAACCCCCGAGCTGACAAGGTACAAATCTGTTGTTCTGCCCCTGAACAGGCAGTTAACCCACTGTTCCTGGGCCATCATTGAAAATAATAATTTGTTCTTAACTGAATTGCCTGGTTAAATAAAGGTAAAATAAAAAGACCATTTCTTTCCCTTTCAGTTTAAGGTCAGACCATTTCTTTCCCCTACAGTTTAAGGTCAGACCATTTCTTTCCCTTTCAGTTTAAGGTCAGACCATTTCTTTCCCTTTCAGTTTAAGGTCAGACCATTTCTTTCCCTTTCAGTTTAAGGTCAGACCATTTCTTCCCCTTTCAGTTTAAGGTCAGACCATTTCTTTCCCCTTTCAGTTTAAGGTCAGACCATTTCTTCCCCTTTCAGTTTAAGGTCAGACCATTTCTTTCCCTTTCAGTTTAAGGTCAGACCATTTCTTTCCCCTTTCAGTTTAAGGTCAGACCATTTCTTTCCCTTTCAGTTTAAGGTCAGACCATTTCTTTCCCCTACAGTTTAAGGTCAGACCATTTCTTTCCCCTTTCAGTTTAAGGTCAGACCATTTCTTTCCCTTTCAGTTTAAGGTCAGACCATTTCTTTCCCTTTCAGTTTAAGGTCAGACCATTTCTTTCCCTTTCAGTTTAAGGTCAGACCATTTCTTTCCCTTTCAGTTTAAGGTCAGACCATTTCTTTCCCTTTCAGTTTAAGGTCAGACCATTTCTTTCCCTTTCAGTTTAAGGTCAGACCATTTCTTCCCCTTTCAGTTTAAGGTCAGACCATTTCTTTCCCTTTCAGTTTAAGGTCAGACCATTTCTTTCCCTTTCAGTTTAAGGTCAGACCATTTCTTTCCCTTTCAGTTTAAGGTCAGACCATTTCTTTCCCTTTCAGTTTAAGGTCAGACCATTTCTTTCCCTTTCAGTTTAAGGTCAGACCATTTCTTTCCCCTTTCAGTTTAAGGTCAGACCATTTCTTTCCCTTTCAGTTTAAGGTCAGACCATTTCTTTCCCTTTCAGTTTAAGGTCAGACCATTTCTTTCCCTTTCAGTTTAAGGTCAGACCATTTCTTTCCCTTTCAGTTTAAGGTCAGACCATTTCTTTCCCTTTCAGTTTAAGGTCAGACCATTTCTTTCCCTTTCAGTTTAAGGTCAGACCATTTCTTTCCCTTTCAGTTTAAGGTCAGACCATTTCTTTCCCCCACAGTTTAAGGTCAGACCATTTCTTTCCCCTTTCAGTTTAAGGTCAGACCATTTCTTTCCCTTTCAGTTTAAGGTCAGACCATTTCTTTCCCCTACAGTTTAAGGTCAGACCATTTCTTTCCCTTTCAGTTTAAGGTCAGACCATTTCTTTCCCCTTCAGTTTAAGGTCAGACCATTTCTTTCCCCTACAGTTTAAGGTCAGACCATTTCTTTCCCTTTCAGTTTAAGGTCAGACCATTTCTTTCCCTTTCAGTTTAAGGTCAGACCATTTATCTCCCTTTCAGTTTAAGGTCAGACCATTTCTTTCCCTTTCAGTTTAAGGTCAGACCATTTCTTTCCCTTTCAGTTTAAGGTCAGACCATTTCTTTCCCTTTCAGTTTAAGGTCAGACCATTTCTTTCCCCTACAGTTTAAGGTCAGACCATTTCTTTCCCCTTCAGTTTAAGGTCAGACCATTTCTTTCCCCTTTCAGTTTAAGGTCAGACCATTTCTTTCCCCTTTCAGTTTAAGGTCAGACCATTTCTTTCCCTTTCAGTTTAAGGTCAGACCATTTCTTTCCCTTTCAGTTTAAGGTCAGACCATTTCTTTCCCCTACAGTTTAAGGTCAGACCATTTCTTTCCCCTTCAGTTTAAGGTCAGACCATTTCTTTCCCCTTCAGTTTAAGGTCAGACCATTTCTTTCCCCTTTCAGTTTAAGGTCAGACCATTTCTTTCCCTTTCAGTTTAAGGTCAGACCATTTCTTTCCCTTTCAGTTTAAGGTCAGACCATTTCTTTCCCCTACAGTTTAAGGTCAGACCATTTCTTTCCCCTACAGTTTAAGGTCAGACCATTTCTTTCAGTTTAAGGTCAGACCATTTCTTTCCCTTTCAGTTTAAGGTCAGACCATTTCTTTCCCCTTTCAGTTTAAGGTCAGACCATTTCTTTCAGTTTAAGGTCAGACCATTTCTTTCAGTTTAAGGTCAGACCATTTCTTTCCCCTTTCAGTTTAAGGTCAGACCATTTCTTTCCCCTACAGTTTAAGGTCAGACCATTTCTTTCCCCTACAGTTTAACCTCTTCAGTCGACCCTCTACTTTTTTGAACATTCTGTTAAAAATCGCGCAACATTTCAGCGCCCTGCTACTCATGCCAGGAATATAGTATATGCATTTGCTTAGTCTGTGTGGATAGAAAACACTCAGACGTTTAAAAAACTGGTTAAATCACTGCTGTGGCTTTACCAGAACGGCATTTACATCGAAAAGCACAGGAAAAACTGATCACTGAAAATGGGAAAATATATCCATGCGCTACTTGATCCCATTGATAAAGGTGAACCACAATTAATTGACTGAGGTTGCAGTACCTACAGCTTCCACACGGTGTCTAGAGTCTTGTCATTTCCCTTCGAGTTTTTTCTTGGTCAAACACATGCAGGACACCGTATCTAATCCGGTCTTGGACCGGATATTTTCGTTGAGTTTCTAGCCGGACATTTTTCCAGACAGACAGCTAATGATCTTTACATCGCCTCCTGATGAATTTTATCGCTTATTAACGTTTACTAATACCTAAAGTTGCATTACAAACGTATTTCGAAGTGTTTTGTGAAAGTTTATCGTCGACTTTTTGAATTTTAAAAAATGACGTTACGTTTTGAAACAATGTTTTTTTCGTTTATCACACAGTCTACATATAACGATATCTAGGCTTTATATGGACCGATTTAATCGAAATAAAGACCCAAATAGTGTTTATGGGACATCTAGGAGTGCCAACAAAGAAGATGGTGAAAGGTAATGAATGTTTTCTATTTTATTGTGCGGTTTGTGTAACGCCGAAATGCTAATTATTTTGTTTACGTCCCCTGTGGGTCTTTTGGGGTGTTGCATGCTATCAGATAATAGCTTCTCATGCTTTCGCCGAAAAGCATTTTAAAAATCTGACTTGTTGCCTGGATTCACAACGAGTGTATCTTTAATTCGATACCCTGCATGTGTATTTTAATGAACTTTTGAGTTTTAACTAATACTATTAGCATTTAGCGTAGCGCATTTGCATTTCCAGAGCTCTAGTTGGGACGCAAGCGTCCCGAGTAGAAGCAACAGGTTAAGGTCAGACCATTTCTTTCCCCTACAATTTAAGGTCAGACCATTTATTTCCCCTACAGTTTAAGGTCAGACCATTTCTTTCCCTTTCAGTTTAAGGTCAGACCATTTCTTTCCCTTTCAGTTTAAGGTCAGACCATTTATTTCCCTTTCAGTTTAAGGTCAGACCATTTCTTTCCCTTTCAGTTTAAGGTCAGACCATTTCTTTCCCCTTCAGTTTAAGGTCAGACCATTTCTTTCCCCTACAGTTTAAGGTCAGACCATTTCTTTCCCTTTCAGTTTAAGGTCAGACCATTTCTTTCCCTTTCAGTTTAAGGTCAGACCATTTCTTTCCCCTACAGTTTAAGGTCAGACCATTCCTTATTCACGTCAGCACCAGTTCTGTCTTGCTGCCCCACCTCGTTCACTGCAGCGGTGACACACTCCTAAGATCCCTGTTTGGCTTTGTTTGTCAACCCACTATTTAGTCCAACGAATAATACGTGTTGCCTGTCTTCAATCTCCTCTCCCATCGCTGTGATCTCGTCTTCCAAAGAGTTAGCTTTTCTCTTTTGGTCCATGGCTATTCCTGTCTAAACCCTCATAAACCCTTATATTCTATAAGGGGATGTCGGCGATTGTAAGGCACGTTCAGGTGCCGTCAATTTGAAGTTAATTAGAGATTTATAGATCACAGGACCGTAAGATACAAATGGGCTTCTTAGAACCTGCGTCATCAATTGTTTTTATTTCAATATATTTTATGAATCCAACGTGAGCACACTGTCAGAAATCATTTTACGACTAAGAACATGTTTTATAAATGAGGCCCCAGGGTACAGGATGTTTATAAATGAGGCCCCAGGGTACAGGATGTTTTATAAATGAGGCCCCAGGGTACAGGATGTTTATAAATGAGGCCCCAGGGTACAGGATGTTTTATAAATGAGGCCCCAGGGTACAGGATGTTTTATAAATGAGGCCCCAGGGTACAGGATGTTTATAAATGAGGCCCCAGGGTACAGGATGTTTTATAAATGAGGCCCCAGGGTACAGTGTGTTTTTAAATGAGGCCCCAGGGTACAGGGTGTTTATAAATGAGGCCCTAGGGTACAGGATGTTTATAAATGAGGCCCCAGGGTACAGGGTGTTTATAAATGAGGCCCCAGGGTACAGGGTGTTTATAAATGAGGCCCTAGGGTACAGGATGTTTATAAATGAGGCCCCAGGGTACAGGGTGTTTATAAATGAGGCCCCAGGGTACAGGATGTTTTCTAAATGAGGCCCCAGAGTACAGGATGTTTTATAAATGAGGCCCCAGGGTACAGGATGTTTTATAACTGAGGCCCCAGGGTACAGGGTGTTTTATAAATGAGGCCCCAGGGTACAGGATGTTTATAAATGAGGCCCCAGGGTACAGGATGTTTATAAATGAGGCCCCAGGGTACAGGATGTTTTATGAATGAGGCCCCAGGGTACAAGATGTTTTATAAATGAGGCCCCAGGGTACGGGATGTTTTATAAATGAGACCCCAGGGTACAGGATGTTTATAAATGAGGCCCCAGGGTACAGGATGTTTTATGAATGAGGCCCCAGGGTACAAGATGTTTTATAAATGAGGCCCCAGGGTACAGGATGTTTTATAAATGAGGCCCCAGGGTACAGGATGTTTATAAATGAGGCCCCAGGGTACAGGATGTTTTATAAATGAGGCCCCAGGATACAGGATGTTTTATAAATGATGCCCCAGGGTACAGGATGTTTTATAAATGAGGCCCCAGGGTACAGGGTGTTTTATGAATGAGGCCCCAGGGTACAGGATGTTTTATAAATGAGGCCCCAGGGTACAGGATGTTTATAAATGAGGCCCCAGGGTACAGGGTGTTTATAAATGAGGCCCCAGGGTACAGGATGTTTTATAAATGAGGCCCCAGGGTACAGGATGTTTTATAAATGAGGCCCCAGGGTACAGGATGTTTTATAAATGAGGCCCCAGGGTACAGGGTGTTTTATAAATGAGAGCCCAGGGTACAGGGTGTTTTATAAATGAGGCCCCAGGGTACAGGATGTTTATAAATGAGGCCCCAGGGTACAGGGTGTTTATAAATGAGACCCCAGGGTACAGGGTGTTTATAAATGAGAGCCCAGGGTACAGGATGTTTTATAAATGAGGCCCCAGGGTACAGGGTGTTTATAAATGAGAGCCCAGGGTACAGGATGTTTTATAAATGAGGCCCCAGGGTACATGATGTTTTATAAATGAGAGCCCAGGGTACAGGATGTTTTATAAATGAGGCCCCAGGGTACAGGATGGCCCCAGGGTACAGGATGTTTTATAAATGAGGCCCCAAGGTACAGGATGTTTTATAAATGAGGCCCCAGGGTACAAGATGGCCCCAGGGTACAGGATGGCCCCAGGGTACAGGATGGCCCCAGGGTACAGGATGTTTATACATGAGGCCCCAGGGTACAGGGTGTTTTATAAATGAGGCCCCAGGGTACAGGATGTTTTATAAATGAGACCCCAGGGTACAGGGTGTTTATAAATGAGGCCCCAGGGTACAGGATGTTTTATAAATGAGGCCCCAGGGTACAGGATGTTTTATAAATGAGACCCCAGGGTACAGGATGTTTTATAAATGAGACCCCAGGGTACAGGATGTTTTATAAATGAGGCCCCAGGGTACAGGGTGTTTATAAATGAGGCCCCAGGGTACAGGGTGTTTTATAAATGAGACCCCAGGGTACAGGGTGTTTATAAATGAGGCACCAGGGTACAGGCTGTTTTATAACTGAGGCCCCAGGTTACAGGGTGTTTATAAATGAGGCCCCAGGGTACAGGGTGTTTATAAATGAGGCCCCAGGGTACAGGATGTTTTATAAATGAGGCCCCAGGGTACAGGATGTTTATAAATGAGGCCCCAGGGTACAGGATGTTTATAAATGAGGCCCCAGGGTACAGGGTGTTTATAAATGAGGCCCAGGGTACAGGGTGTTTTATAAATGAGGCCCCAGGGTACAGGATGTTTATAAATGAGGCCCCAGGGTACAGGATGTTTATAAATGAGGCCCCAGGGTACAGGATGTTTATAAATGAGGCCCAGGTTACAGGGTGTTTTATAAATGAGGCCCCAGGGTACAGGGTGTTTTATAACTGAGGCCCCAGGGTACAGGGTGTTTTATAAATGAGGCCCAGGGTACAGGGTGTTTTATAAATGAGGCCCCAGGGTACAGGATGTTTATAAATGAGGCCCCAGGGTACAGGATGTTTATAAATGAGGCCCCAGGGTACAGGATGTTTATAAATGAGGCCCCAGGGTACAGGATGTTTTATAAATGAGGCCCCAGGGTACACAATGTTTTATAAATGAGGCCCCAGGGTACAGGGTGTTTATAAATGAGGCCCCAGGGTACAGGATGTTTTATAAATGAGGCCCCAGGGTACAGGGTGTTTTATAAACGAGGCCCCAGGGTACAGGATGTTTTATAACTGAGGCCCCAGGGTACAGGATGTTTTATAACTGAGGCCCCAGGGTACAGGATGTTTTATAACTGAGGCCCCAGGGTACAGGATGTTTTATAAATGAGGCCCCAGGGTACAGGGTGTTTTATAAATGAGGCCCCAGGGTACAGGGTGTTTATAAATGAGGCCCCAGGGTACAGGATGTTTTATAAATGAGGCCCCAGGGTACAGGGTGTTTTATAAACGAGGCCCCAGGGTACAGGATGTTTTATAACTGAGACCCCAGGGTACAGGATGTTTTATAACTGAGGCCCCAGGGTACAGGATGTTTTATAACTGAGGCCCCAGGGTACAGGATGTTTTATAAATGAGGCCCCAGGGTACAGGATGTTTTATAACTGAGGCCCCAGGGTACAGGGTGTTTTATAAATGAGGCCCCAGGGTACAGGGTGTTTTATAACTGAGGCCCCAGGGTACAGGGTGTTTTATAACTGAGGCCCCAGGGTACAGGATGTTTTATAACTGAGGCCCCAAGGTACAGGGTGTTTTATAAATGAGAGCCCAGGGTACAGGGTGTTTTATAAATGAGAGCCCAGGGTACAGGGTGTTTTATGAATGAGGCCCCAGGGTACAGGATGTTTTATGAATGAGGCCCCAGGGTACAGGATGTTTTATGAATGAGGCCCCAGGGTACAGGATGTTTTATAAATGAGGCCCCAGGGTACAGGATGTTTTATAAATGAGGCCCCAGGGTACAGGATGTTTATAAATGAGGGCCCAGGGTACAGGATGTTTATAAATGAGGCCCCAGGGTACAGGGTGTTTATAAATGAGGCCCAGGGTACAGGGTGTTTTATAAATGAGGCCCCAGGGTACAGGATGTTTTATAAATGAGGCCCCAGGGTACAGGATGGCCCCAGGGTACAGGATGTTTTATAAATGAGGCCCCAAGGTACAGGATGTTTTATAAATGAGGCCCCAGGGTACAGGATGTTTTATAAATGAGAGCCCAGGGTACAGGATGTTTTATAAATGAGGCCCCAGGGTACAGGATGGCCCCAGGGTACAGGATGTTTTATAAATGAGGCCCCAGGGTACAAGATGGCCCCAGGGTACAGGATGGCCCCAGGGTACAGGATGGCCCCAGGGTACAGGATGGCCCCAGGGTACAGGATGTTTATACATGAGTCCCCAGGGTACAGGGTGTTTTATAAATGAGGCCCCAGGGTACAGGATGTTTTATAAATGAGACCCCAGGGTACAGGGTGTTTATAAATGAGGCCCCAGGGTACAGGATGTTTTATAAATGAGGCCCCAGGGTACAGGATGTTTTATAAATGAGACCCCAGGGTACAGGATGTTTTATAAATGAGACCCCAGGGTACAGGATGTTTAATAAATGAGGACCCAGGGTACAGGGTGTTTATAAATGAGGCCCCAGGGTACAGGGTGTTTTATAAATGAGACCCCAGGGTACAGGGTGTTTATAAATGAGGCACCAGGGTACAGGGTGTTTTATAACTGAGGCCCCAGGTTACAGGGTGTTTATAAATGAGGCCCCAGGGTACAGGGTGTTTATAAATGAGGCCCCAGGGTACAGGATGTTTTATAAATGAGGCCCCAGGGTACAGGATGTTTATAAATGAGGCCCCAGGGTACAGGATGTTTATAAATGAGGCCCCAGGGTACAGGGTGTTTATAAATGAGGCCCAGGGTACAGGGTGTTTTATAAATGAGGCCCCAGGGTACAGGATGTTTATAAATGAGGCCCCAGGGTACAGGATGTTTATAAATGAGGCCCCAGGGTACAGGATGTTTATAAATGAGGCCCCAGGGTACAGGATGTTTTATAAATGAGGCCCCAGGGTACAGGGTGTTTTATAAATGAGGCCCCAGGGTACAGGGTGTTTTATAAATGAGGCCCCAGGGTACAGGATGTTTTATAAATGAGGCCCCAGGGTACAGGATGTTTATAAATGAGGCCCCAGGGTACAGGATGTTTATAAATGAGGCCCCAGGGTACAGGATGTTTTATAAATGAGGCCCCAGGGTACACAATGTTTTATAAATGAGGCCCCAGGGTACAGGATGTTTTATAAATGAGGCCCCAGGGTACAGGATGTTTTATAAATGAGGCCCCAGGGTACAGGGTGTTTTATAAATGAGGCCCCAGGGTACAGGATGTTTTATAAATGAGGCCCCAGGGTACAGGATGTTTTATAAATGAGGCCCCAGGGTACAGGATGTTTTATAACTGAGGCCCCAGGGTACAGGATGTTTTATAACTGAGGCCCCAGGGTACAGGATGTTTTATAAATGAGGCCCCAGGGTACAGGATGTTTTATAAATGAGGCCCCAGGGTACAGGGTGTTTTATAAATGAGGCCCCAGGGTACAGGATGTTTTATAAATGAGGCCCCAGGGTACAGGGTGTTTTATAAATGAGGCCCCAGGGTACAGGATGTTTTATAACTGAGGCCCCAGGGTACAGGATGTTTTATAACTGAGGCCCCAGGGTACAGGATGTTTTATAAATGAGGCCCCAGGGTACAGGGTGTTTTATAAATGAGGCCCCAGGGTACAGGGTGTTTTATAAATGAGGCCCCAGGGTACAGGGTGTTTTATAAATGAGGCCCCAGGGTACAGGGTGTTTTATAAATGAGGCCCCAGGGTACAGGATGTTTTATAACTGAGGCCCCAGGGTACAGGATGTTTATAAATGAGGCCCCAGGGTACAGGATGTTTTATAAATGAGGCCCCAGGGTACAGGATGTTTTATAAATGAGGCCCCAGGGTACAGGATGTTTTATAAATGAGGCCCCAGGGTACAGGATGTTTATAAATGAGGCCCCAGGGTACAGGATGTTTATAAATGAGGCCCAGGGTACAGGGTGTTTTATAAATGAGGCCCAGGGTACAGGATGTTTATAAATGAGGCCCCAGGGTACAGGATGTTTATAAATGAGGCCCCAGGGTACAGGATGTTTATAAATGAGGCCCAGGTTACAGGATGTTTTATAAATGTACAGGGTGTTTTATAAATGAGGCCCCAGGGTACAGGGTGTTTTATAACTGAGGCCCCAGGGTACAGGGTGTTTTATAAATGAGGCCCAGGGTACAGGGTGTTTTATAAATGAGGCCCCAGGGTACAGGATGTTTATAAATGAGGCCCCAGGGTACAGGATGTTTATAAATGAGGCCCCAGGGTACAGGATGTTTTATAAATGAGGCCCCAGGGTACACAATGTTTTATAAATGAGGCCCCAGGGTACAGGGTGTTTATAAATGAGGCCCCAGGGTACAGGATGATTTATAAATGAGGCCCCAGGGTACAGGGTGTTTTATAAACGAGGCCCCAGGGTACAGGATGTTTTATAACTGAGGCCCCAGGGTACAGGATGTTTTATAACTGAGGCCCCAGGGTACAGGATGTTTTATAACTGAGGCCCCAGGGTACAGGATGTTTTATAACTGAGGCCCCAGGGTACAGGATGTTTTATAAATGAGGCCCCAGGGTACAGGGTGTTTTATAAATGAGGCCCCAGGGTACAGGGTGTTTATAAATGAGGCCCCAGGGTACAGGATGTTTTATAAATGAGGCCCCAGGGTACAGGGTGTTTTATAAACGAGGCCCCAGGGTACAGGATGTTTTATAACTGAGGCCCCAGGGTACAGGATGTTTTATAACTGAGGCCCCAGGGTACAGGATGTTTTATAACTGAGGCCCCAGGGTACAGGATGTTTTATAAATGAGGCCCCAGGGTACAGGATGTTTTATAACTGAGGCCCCAGGGTACAGGGTGTTTTATAAATGAGGCCCCAGGGTACAGGGTGTTTTATAACTGAGGCCCCAGGGTACAGGGTGTTTTATAACTGAGGCCCCAGGGTACAGGATGTTTTATAACTGAGGCCCCAAGGTACAGGGTGTTTTATAAATGAGAGCCCAGGGTACAGGGTGTTTTATAAATGAGAGCCCAGGGTACAGGGTGTTTTATGAATGAGGCCCCAGGGTACAGGATGTTTTATGAATGAGGCCCCAGGGTACAGGATGTTTTTGAATGAGGCCCCAGGGTACAGGATGTTTTATAAATGAGGCCCCAGGGTACAGGATGTTTATAAATGAGGCCCCAGGGTACAGGATGTTTATAAATGAGGGCCCAGGGTACAGGATGTTTATAAATGAGGCCCCAGGGTACAGGGTGTTTATAAATGAGGCCCCAGGGTACAGGATGTTTTATAAATGAGGCCCCAGGGTACAGGATGTTTATAAATGAGGCCCCAGGGTATAGGATGTTTATAAATGAGGCCCAGGGTACAGGGTGTTTTATAAATGAGGCCCCAGGGTACAGGATGTTTATAAATGAGGCCCCAGGGTACAGGATGTTTATAAATGAGGCCCAGGTTACAGGGTGTTTTATAAATGAGGCCCCAGGGTACAGGGTGTTTTATAACTGAGGCCCCAGGGTACAGGGTGTTTTATAAATGAGGCCCAGGGTACAGGGTGTTTTATAAATGAGGCCCCAGGGTACAGGATGTTTATAAATGAGGCCCCAAGGTACAGGATGTTTATAAATGAGGCCCAGGGTACAGGATGTTTTATAAATGAGGCCCCAGGGTACAGGGTGTTTTATAAATGAGGCCCCAGGGTACAGGATGTTTATAAATGAGGCCCCAGGGTACAGGATGTTTATAAATGAGGCCCCAGGGTACAGGATGCTTATAAATGAGGCCCCAGGGTACAGGGTGTCATGAGGGAAAACATGTCTTTATTTTCCAGATCAGGATTTGGGCTCGTAAACAGGCCATTGCTGAGGGCCAGGGAGATTACGCCCTCGAAAAAACTGGACCAATCCTGGAGTTCTTTGAAAACTACTACAGCTCAAGCTATCCTCTGACCAAATCAGGTAATACTTAAAGAGTAATACTCTTCCTCTCGGAATCCCTGTCTGTTGTTGAAGAGAGATTCCTAATGGGTCCCAAATGGCACCCTATTCCCTTTGTAGTGACCCTACCTTTGACCAGGGCCCATAGGCCTCTAGGCTAAAGTAGTGCACTATATAAGGAATAGGACACCATTTGAGACTCACAACAATTGTTAAGTGCTGTAATGGATATTTCAGCTCTTTTCCCCTGTAGACCAGATAGCTCTGCCTGACTTCAGCGCCGGAGCCATGGAGAACTGGGGTCTGATCACCTACAGAGAGACAGCCCTGCTCTACAACCCTGCCAGCTCGTCCAATGGGGACAAAGAGTGGATCGCTACGGTCATCTCTCATGAACTGGCTCACATGGTCTGTATTACAGTCAATAATATAATATACTGAGAGGCTGTATTACAGTCAATACTCTAATATACTGAGAGTCTGTATTACAGTCAATACTATAATATACTGAGAGGCTGTATTACAGTCAATACTATAATATAGTCTAATATACTGAGAGTCTGTATTACAGTCAATACTATAATATACTGAGAGGCTGTATTACAGTCAATACTATAATATACTGAGAGTCTGTATTACAGTCAATACTATAATATACTGAGAGTCTGTATTACAGTCAATACTATAATATACTGAGAGTCTGTATTACAGTCAATACTATAATATACTGAGAGTCTGTATTACAGTCAATACTATAATATACTGAGAGTCTGTATTACAGTCAATACTATAATATACTGAGAGGCTGCAGCTGGCTGCCCTGGTCTGTATTACAGTCAATACTATAATATACTGAGAGGCTGTATTACGGTCAATACTATAATATACTGAGAGTCTGTATTACAGTCAATACTATAATATACTGAGAGGCTGCTGCTGGCTGCCTGGTCTGTATTACAGTCAATACTATAATATACTGAGAGGCTGTATTACGGTCAATACTATAATATACTGAGAGTCTGTATTACAGTCAATACTATAATATACTGAGAGGCTGCTGCTGGCTGCCTGGTCTGTATTACAGTCAATACTATAATATACTGAGAGTCTGTATTACAGTCAATACTATAATATACTGAGAGGCTGCAGCTGGCTGCCTGGTCTGTATTACAGTCAATACTATAATATACTGTGTCCTGTCCCTCTCCTCTCTGCACCCTGTGTCCTGTCCCTCTATTCCACTGGCTGAATAAGGTTTATATGTCCACAGTGGTTTGGTAACCTGGTGACCATGAAGTGGTGGAATGACCTGTGGCTCAACGAGGGCTTTGCCTCCTACGTCTCGTATCTTGGGGCCAACTCTGCTGAACCCACGTGGAACGTAGTGAGTCTTTCCTTTCATCATATCTGAATGACTCCTAACTTGACTTGAGATAAAAACATGTACATTACAACTTGAACTGTTGCACAGCTCTCCAAATATACCCTTCTCAAGGATTTAATCCACAAAGAAATCTGCTCTCCAAATATACCTTTCTCAAGGATTTAACCCACAAAGAAATCTGCTCTCCAAATATACCTTTCTCAAGGATTTAACCCACAAAGAAATCTGCTCTCCAAATATACCTTTCTCAAGGATTTAATCCACAAAGAAATCTGCTCTCCAAATTCCATCTGCCGGTACAAGTGAAAGGTTAAAAGCGAAGGCCTGATGTCTCCACAGACAGACCTGATAGTGCTGAAGGAGGTGCACGGGGCGATGTCTGTAGACGCGCTGGCCTCCTCTCATCCTCTCTCTGCTAAAGAGGAAGACATCGTGAGGCCTGCACAGATCAGTGAGCTGTTTGACACCATCACCTACAGCAAGGTATGCTTCTAATCACACTTCTTACTGGCAACCTACTGGCTTCACAACACAGCACAGCATGCCACATTCACCTGGGTCAAAGTCACCTGGGTCAAAATCATCTGGGTCAAAATCACCTGGGTCAAAGTCACCGGGGTCAAAGTCACCTGGGTCAAAGTAATCTGGGTCAGAATCACCTGGGTCAAAATCACCTGGGTCAAAATCATCTGGGTTTTAGTCAACTTGAAATAAAATAATCGGAATTACTTTGAAATAGCAAATGTCACATGTCCTCAAGGAAATTAAATCATTTTCTGTCTGCATTTCTCGTAGAGATTTTGATTCGGGCGAGAGCGGCAGGCTGTACTGGGCCATGACAAGTCAGACGTTTTATTTCTTATATCCTGTGTTCTCTTCCTCCTAGGGAGCTGCAGTTCTGAGGATGCTGTCTGAGTTCTTGACAGAGCCGGTCTTCGCCCGAGGACTTAGCGTGAGTAATGTTTATGTACATGTCTAATTATTATATTTTGTTCCACATCATTTTGTTTAGATTTATATACACTGCTCAAAAAAATAAAGGGAACACTAAAATAACACATCCTAGATCTGAATGAATTAAATATTCTTATTAAATACTTTTTTCTTTACATAGTTGAATGTGCTGACAACAAAATCACGTAGAAATTATCAATGGAAATCAAATTTATCAACCCATGGAGGTCTGGATTTGGCGTCACACTCAAAATGAAAGTGGAAAACCACACTACAGGCTGATCCAACTTTGATGTAATGTCTTTAAAACAAGTCAAAATGAGGCTCAGTAGTGTGTGTGGCCTCCTGTATGACCTCCCTACAACGCCTGGGCATGCTCCTGATGAGGTGGCGGATGGTCTCCTGAGGGATCTCCTCCCAGACCTGGACTAAAGCATCCGCCAACTCCTGGACAGTCTGCGGTGCAACGTGGCGTTGGTGGATGGATGTCCCAGATGTCTCAATTGGATTCAGGTCTGGGGAACGGGCCGGCCAGTCCATTGCATCAATGCCTTCCTCTTGCAGGAACTGCTGACACACTCCAGCCACATGAGGTCTAGCATTGTCTTGCAATAGGAGGAACCCAGGGCCAGAACTGCACCAGCATATGGTCTCACAAGGGGTCTGGGGATCTCATCTCGTTGCCTAATGGCAGTCAAGCTACCTCTGGCGAGCACGTGGAGGGCTGTGCGGCCCCCCAGAGAAATGCCACCCCACACTATGACTGACCCACCCCCAAACCGGTCATGCTGGAGGATGTTGCAGGCAGCAGAACGTTCTCCACGGCGTCTCCAAACTCTGTCACGTCTGTCACGTGCTCAGTGTGAACCTGCTTTCATCTGTGAAGAGCACAGGGCGCCAGAGGCGAATTTTGCCAATCTTTGTGTTCTCTGGCAAATGTCAAACGTCCTGCACGGTGTTGGGCTGTAAGCACAACCCCCACCTGTGGACGTCGGGCCCTCATACCACCCTCATGGAGTCTGTTTCTGACCATTTGAGCTTTATTTTTTTTGAGCAGTGTGTATATATATATATATATGAGTGACACATATAAAAGTGAGAACTTACAGTTACGAATATAACTACTGCTCCCTGAAGGAGGGAACGAGGTATAACATGCTATGGGGAGTCAACGACCAATCACATTCACCTGAAGAAAACTAAAAAACACACCCAATGGGCCAATGAATGTAGAGCCCGCCCTCAGAAGCCACACCTTCCTGGCCATGACACCGGAGCTCGCAATCATTTCAAATCAAATCCAGATCAAATTTTATTGGTCCATACACATATTTAGTAGATGTTATTGGTCCATACACATATTTAGTAGATGTTATTGGTCCATACACATATTTAGTAGATGTTATTGGTCCATATTTAACATATTTAGATGTTAGTCCATATTTAACAGATGTTATTGGTCCATATTTACAGATGTTATTTAGTAGATGTTATTGGTCCATATTTCAGATGTTATTTAACAGATGTTATTGGTCCATATTTAACAGATGTTATTGGTCCATATTTAACAGATGTTATTGGTCCATATTTAGTAGATGTTATTGGTCCATACACATATTTAGTAGATGTTATTGGTCCATACACATATTTAACAGATGTTATTGGTCCATACACATATTTAGTAGATGTTATTGGTCCATACACATATTTAGTAGATGTTATTGGTCCATATTTAACAGATGTTATTGGTCCATATTTAACAGATGTTATTGGTCCATACACATATTTAGTAGATGTTATTGGTCCATATTTAACAGATGTTATTGGTCCATATTTAACAGATGTTATTGGTCCATATTTAACAGATGTTATTGGTCCATCCATATTTAGCAGATGTTATTGGTCCATACACATATTTAACAGATGTTATTGGTCCATCCATATTTAGTAGATGTTATTGGTCCATATTTAACAGATGTTATTGGTCCATATTTACAGATGTTATTGGTCCATATTTAGTAGATGTTATTGGTCCATCCATATTTAGTAGATGTTATTGGTCCATATTTAACAGATGTTATTGGTCCATATTTACAGATGTTATTGGTCCATATTTACTCATATTTAGTAGATGTTATTGGTCCATATTTAGTAGATGTTATTGGTCCATACACATATTTAACAGATGTTATTGGTCCATATTTAGCAGATGTTATTGGTCCATACACATATTTAACAGATGTTATTGGTCCATACTCATATTTAGCAGATGTTATTGGTCCATACTCATATTTAGCAGATGTTATTGGTCCATATTTAGTAGATGTTATTGGTCCATATTTAACAGATGTTATTGGTCCATATTTAACAGATGTTATTGGTCCATATTTATCAGATGTTATTGGTCCATATTTAACAGATGTTATTGGTCCATACACATATTTAGCAGATGTTATTGGTCCATATTTAACAGATGTTATTGGTCCATACTCATATTTAGCAGATGTTATTGGTCCATATTTAGTAGATGTTATTGGTCCATACACATATTTAGTAGATGTTATTGGTCCATACACATATTTAGTAGATGTTATTGGTCCATACACATATTTAACAGATGTTATTGGTCCATACTCATATTTAGTAGATGTTATTGGTCCATACACATATTTAGCAGATGTTATTGGTCCATACACATATTTAGCAGATGTTATTGGTCCATACACATATTTAGTAGATGTTATTGGTCCATACACATATTTAGCAGATGTTATTGGTCCATATTTAGCAGATGTTATTGGTCCATACACATATTTAGTAGATGTTATTGGTCCATACACATATTTAGCAGATGTTATTGGTCCATACACATATTTAGTAGATGTTATTGGTCCATACACATATTTAGCAGATGTTATTGGTCCATATTTAGTAGATGTTATTGGTCCATACACATATTTAGCAGATGTTATTGGTCCATATTTAGCAGATGTTATTGGTCCATACACATATTTAACAGATGTTATTGGTCCATACACATATTTAACAGATGTTATTGGTCCATACACATATTTAGTAGATGTTATTGGTCCATATTTAACAGATGTTATTGGTCCATACACATATTTAGCAGATGTTATTGGTCCATACACATATTTAACAGATGTTATTGGTCCATACACATATTTAACAGATGTTATTGGTCCATACACATATTTAGTAGATGTTATTGGTCCATACACATATTTAGCAGATGTTATTGGTCCATACACATATTTAGTAGATGTTATTGGTCCATATTTAACAGATGTTATTGGTCCATACACATATTTAACAGATGTTGTCCATACACATATTTAGTAGATGTTATTGGTCCATACACATATTTAGCAGATGTTATTGGTCCATACACATATTTAGTAGATGTTATTGGTCCATATTTAGCAGATGTTATTGGTCCATACACATATTTAGTAGATGTTATTGGTCCATATTTAGTAGATGTTATTGGTCCATATTTAGTAGATGTTATTGGTCCATACACATATTTAGCAGATGTTATTGGTCCATATTTAACAGATGTTATTGGTCCATACACATATTTAGTAGATGTTATTGGTCCATACACATATTTAACAGATGTTATTGGTCCATATTTAACAGATGTTATTGGTCCATATTTAACAGATGTTATTGGTCCATATTTAACAGATGTTATTGGTCCATACACATATTTAGTAGATGTTATTGGTCCATATTTAACAGATGTTATTGGTCCATATTTACAGATGTTATTGGTCCATATTTAGCAGATGTTATTGGTCCATACACATATTTAACAGATGTTATTGGTCCATATTTAACAGATGTTATTGGTCCATATTTAACAGATGTTATTGGTCCATATTTAGTAGATGTTATTGGTCCATACACATATTTAGCAGATGTTATTGGTCCATACACATATTTAGTAGATGTTATTGGTCCATATTTATCAGATGTTATTGGTCCATACACATATTTAGTAGATGTTATTGGTCCATATTTATCAGATGTTATTGGTCCATACACATATTTAGTAGATGTTATTGGTCCATATTTAACAGATGTTATTGGTCCATACTCATATTTAACAGATGTTATTGGTCCATACACATATTTAACAGATGTTATTGGTCCATACACATATTTAACAGATGTTATTGGTCCATACACATATTTAACAGATGTTATTGGTCCATACACATATTTAACAGATGTTATTGGTCCATACACATATTTAACAGATGTTATTGGTCCATACATTGGTCCATACACATATTTAACAGATGTTATTGGTCCAGATGTTATTTAGTAGATGTTATTGGTCCATATTTAGATGTTACATATTTAGTAGATGTTATTGGTCCATATTTACAGATGTTTTGGTCCATATTTACAGATGTTATTGGTCCATAGATGTTATTGGTCCATACACATATTTAGTAGATGTTATTGGTCCATACACATATTTAACAGATGTTATTGGTCCATATTTAGCAGATGTTATTGGTCCATATTTATCAGATGTTATTGGTCCATATTTAACAGATGTTATTGGTCCATACACATATTTAGTAGATGTTATTGGTCCATACACATATTTAACAGATGTTATTGGTCCATACACATATTTAGTAGATGTTATTGGTCCATACACATATTTAGTAGATGTTATTGGTCCATACACATATTTAGTAGATGTTATTGGTCCATATTTAGTAGATGTTATTGGTCCATACACATATTTAGTAGATGTTATTGGTCCATATTTAACAGATGTTATTGGTCCATATTTATCAGATGTTATTGGTCCATATTTAACAGATGTTATTGGTCCATACACATATTTAGTAGATGTTATTGGTCCATACACATATTTATGTTTGGTCCATACACATATTTAGTAGATGTTATTGGTCCATACACATATTTAGTAGATGTTATTGGTCCATACACATATTTAGTAGATGTTATTGGTCCATACACATATTTAGTAGATGTTATTGGTCCATATTTAGTAGATGTTATTGGTCCATATTTACAGATGTTATTGGTCCATATTTAGTAGATGTTATTGGTCCATACACATATTTAGTAGATGTTATTGGTCCATACACATATTTAGTAGATGTTATTGGTCCATATTTATCAGATGTTATTGGTCCATATTTAACAGATGTTATTGGTCCATATTTAGTAGATGTTATTGGTCCATACACATATTTAGTAGATGTTATTGGTCCATATTTAGTAGATGTTATTGGTCCATACACATATTTAGCAGATGTTATTGGTCCATACACATATTTAGTAGATGTTATTGGTCCATATTTAGTAGATGTTATTGGTCCATACACATATTTAGTAGATGTTATTGGTCCATACTCATATTTAACAGATGTTATTGGTCCATACACATATTTAACAGATGTTATTGGTCCATACACATATTTAGTAGATGTTATTGGTCCATACACATATTTAGTAGATGTTATTGGTCCATATTTAGTAGATGTTATTGGTCCATACACATATTTAGTAGATGTTATTGGTCCATACACATATTTAGTAGATGTTATTGGTCCATACACATATTTAACAGATGTTATTGGTCCATATTTAACAGATGTTATTGGTCCATATTTAGCAGATGTTATTGGTCCATATTTAACAGATGTTATTGGTCCATACACATATTTAGTAGATGTTATTGGTCCATACACATATTTAACAGATGTTATTGGTCCATACACATATTTAGTAGATGTTATTGGTCCATATTTAGCAGATGTTACATATTTAGTAGATGTTATTGGTCCATACACATATTTAGTAGAGTTATTGTACACATATTTTGTTATTGGTCCATATTTAGTAGATGTTATTGGTCCATACACATATTTAGTAGATGTTATTGGTCCATATTTAACAGATGTTATTGGTCCATATTTATCAGATGTTATTGGTCCATATTTAACAGATGTTATTGGTCCATATTTAGTAGATGTTATTGGTCCATACACATATTTAGTAGATGTTATTGGTCCATATTTAACAGATTGGTCCATCACATATTTAACAGATGTTATTGGTCCATATTTAAGTAGATGTTATTGGTCCATACATATTTAGCAGATGTTATTGGTCCATATTTAGTAGATGTTATTGGTCCATACACATATTTAGTAGATGTTATTGGTCCATATTTAGTAGATGTTATTGGTCCATATTTAGTAGATGTTATTGGTCCATATTTAACAGATGTTATTGGCCCATACACATATTTAGTAGATGTTATTGGTCCATACTCATATTTAACAGATTATTGAACTCACGTCGGTAGCCATGAAGGGCTTTGAAAAGCTGGGTCGTGGCTCACATCAACACCATCATCCCGGAAACCCTAGACACATTCCAATTCGCATACCGCTCAAACAGATCCACAGATGACGCAATCTCTATTGCACTCCACACTGCCCTTTCCTACCTGGGCAAAAGGAACACCTATGTGAGAATGCTGTTCATTGACTACAGCTCAGCATTCAACACCATGGTGCCCACAAAGCTCATCAATAAGCTAAGGACCCTAGGACTAAATACCTCCCTCTGCAACTGGATCCTGGACTTCCTGATGGGCCGCCCCCAGGTGGTAAGGGTGGGTAACAACACTTCTGCCACGCTGATCCTCAACACCTAAGCCCCTCAGGGGTGTGTGCTTTGTCCCCTCCTGTACTCCCTGTTCACTTACGACTGTCTGGCCAAGCAGGACTCTAACACCATCATTGCGTTTGCTGACGACCCACAGTGGTAAGGCCTGATCACTGACAACGTTGAGACAGCCTATAGGGAGGAGGTCAGAGACCTGGCAGTGTGGTGCCAGGACAACAACCTCTCCCTCAACGATGAGACAGCCTCTAGGGAGGAGGTCAGAGACCTGGCAGTGTGGTGCCAGGACAACAACCTCTCCCTCAACGATGAGACAGCCTCTAGGGAGGAGGTCAGAGACCTGGCAGTGTGGTGCCAGGACAACAACCTCTCCCTCAACGATGAGACAGCCTCTAGGGAGGAGGTCAGAGACCTGGCAGTGTGGTGCCAGGACAGCAACCTATCCCTCAATGTGAGCAAGACAAAGGAGACGATCGGGGACGACAGGAAATGGACATCGATGGGGCTGTAGTGGAGCGGGTCGAGCATTTCAAGTTCGCCTGTGACACCGTAGGCCCTTGACTCATGCCGGCCGTGGCCGGGAGACCCATGTGGCAATCAGCTCCCTCGGAAGAGGGCAGCTTCTGGGCAGATTCCTCGTTGCTCGCTGGGTTGCTCTCTCCCCACTAACAGACAGCTAAGTCGGAGCCGAATCCAGTAGTCTTTGTAAATTGTGTGACACGGTCTCCTTCAGGCGAGCTGAAGAGCGAAGACTTGAGGACATGAACGTTACAGCCAGGAAGGTGGGCTTCCTAGGGCAGGCTTTGCATTCATTGTCCCATTGGGCAAGTCTTTGTTTTCTTCAGGTGAATGTGATTGGTCGTTCACTCCTGTCATCTCAGACCGCTGCGCCACTCGGGAGCCCCACGGCACTGCATCTCAGTGCTAGGTTCAAATCCAGGCTGTATCACAACTGGCTGTGATTGAGAGTACCATAGGGCGGAGTACAATTGTCCCAGCGTCATCCGGGTTTGGCCTGTGTAGGTCGTCATTAAAAATAACTGACTTGCCTAGTTAAATAAAGGTTAAATAAATGATTATGCAGAGTGACGGACTGAAAGAGAAGTGATTTGATATTTTGAAGCTGAAATGTGACCTGATTTCTTCTCCACAGACGTATCTGAATGCATTCAAGTACAGCAACACAGTTTACCAGGACCTCTGGAAGCACCTGCAGATGGTAATACATGATCCTGGTCATAATGTTAACCTTCATATACCTGGCCCATTATTCATTAACGGGCCCGATTCAGACTTAGGAAATGTATGTCTTTCCTACGCGCTTCTCAATAGTTTGGTGTTCAGACATACCTTATGAATGTGCGTAACGGGTATTGCAGGCGTGGTTCCCTTGCGCTGCTGAATACATTTCATTCAACTGTTGCAAAAACATCCCACTTGCTGGCTAACAGATTTTCTCGTGCAGTTTTCATTCAAATAGGGTTTTCAGTACATTTATCTTAAACAACCCCTTTAAATCCGGAGTGCATTTAATACATTAAGGGAATGGGTTCAGAATGCATTTAACACTGGGTTCAGAATGCATTTAATACATTAAGGGAATGGGTTCAGAATGCATTTAACACTGGGTTCAGAATGCATTTAATACATTAAGGGAATGGGTTCAGAATGCATTTAATACATTAAGGGAATGGGTTCAGAATGCATTTAATACTGGGTTCAGAATGCATTTAATACATTAAGGGAATGGGTTCAGAATACATTTAATACATTAAGGGAATGGGTTCAGAATGCATTTAATACTGGGTTCAGAATGCATTTAATACATTAAGGGAATGGGTTCAGAATGCATTTAATACATTAAGGGAATGGGTTCAGAATGCATTTAATACATTAAGGGAATGGGTTCAGAATGCATTTAATACATTAAGGGAATGGGTTCAGAATGCATTTAATACATTAAGGGAATGGGTTCAGAATGCATTTAATACTGGGTTCAGAATACATTTAATACATTAAGGGAATGGGTTCAGAATACATTTAATTTTGTGGTCTCACTAGACTACATTAAGGGAATGGGTTCAGAATGCATTTAATTTTGTGGTCTCACTAGACTACATTAAGGGAATGGGTTCAGAATGCATTTAATTTTGTGGTCTCACTAGACTACATTAAGGGAATGGGTTCAGAATGCATTTAATTTTGTGGTCTCACTAGACTACATTAAGGGAATGGGTTCAGAATACATTTAATTTTGTGGACTCACTAGACTACATTAAGGGAATGGGTTCAGAATGCATTTAATTTTGTGGTCTCACTAGACTACATTAAGGGAATGGGTTCAGAATACATGGATTACTGAAGGAAAGCCAGCTATGACTCTTAGCCTCTGTTTCAGGACCAACTAGTATATTTAGAAATACTCTGATCTCTGATTATTTAGGGTTAGGAAAATATTTATGAATCATCCTCGAAGTTGTCATATTCAAGTTAATTCCATGAGATATTTAAAGGTGGAAAAAAATGTACAATATATAAAACTAGCCGAATGATCCTCACTAATCTTGGAACTGTACGACAAAGGTCCAGTCATTGTGAACCGTACGCTGGGCTCCACGTTTACACTACCACATGTAGTCTGAGTTTCCATAATGATTCAAATAGGTCCAGTCATTGTGAACCGTACGCTGGGCTCCACGTTTACACTACCACATGTAGTCTGAGTTTCCATAATGATTCAAATAGGTCCAGTCATTGTGAACCGTACGCTGGGCTCCACGTTTACACTACCACATGTAGTCTGAGTTTCCATAATGATTCAAATAGGTCCAGTCATTGTGAACCGTACGCTGGGCTCCACGTTTACACTGCTACCACATGTAGTCTGAGTTTCCATAATGATTCAAATAGGTCCAGTCATTGTGAACCGTACGCTGGGCTCCACGTTTACACTACTACCACATGTAGTCTGAGTTTCCATAATGATTCAAATAGGTCCAGTCATTGTGAACCGTACGCTGGGCTCCACGTTTACACTGCTACCACATGTAGTCTGAGTTTCCATAATGATTCAAATAGGTCCAGTCATTGTGAACCGTACGCTGGTCTCCACGTTTACACTACCACATGTAGTCTGAGTTTCCATAATGATTCAAAAGGTCCAGTCATTGTGAACCGTACGCTGGGCTCCACGTTTACACTACTACCACATGTAGTCTGAGTTTCCATAATGATTCAAATAGGTCCAGTCATTGTGAACCGTACGCTGGGCTCCACGTTTACACTACCACATGTAGTCTGAGTTTCCATAATGATTCAAATAGGTCCAGTCATTGTGAACCGTACGCTGGGCTCCACGTTTACACTACCACATGTAGTCTGAGTTTCCATAATGATTCAAATAGGTCCAGTCATTGTGAACCGTACGCTGGGCTCCACGTTTACACTACCACATGTAGTCTGAGTTTCCATAATGATTCAAATAGGTCCAGTCATTGTGAACCGTACGCTGGGCTCCACGTTTACACTACCACATGTAGTCTGAGTTTCCATAATGATTCAAATAGGTCCAGTCATTGTGAACCGTACGCTGGGCTCCACGTTTACACTACCACATGTAGTCTGAGTTTCCATAATGATTCAAATAGGTCCAGTCATTGTGAACCGTACGCTGGGCTCCACGTTTACACTACCACATGTAGTCTGAGTTTCCATAATGATTCAAATAGGTCCAGTCATTGTGAACCGTACGCTGGGCTCCACGTTTACACTGCTACCACATGTAGTCTGAGTTTCCATAATGATTCAAATAGGTCCAGTCATTGTGAACCGTACGCTGGGCTCCACGTTTACACTACCACATGTAGTCTGAGTTTCCATAATGATTCAAATAGGTCCAGTCATTGTGAACCGTACGCTGGGCTCCACGTTTACACTACCACATGTAGTCTGAGTTTCCATAATGATTCAAATAGGTCCAGTCATTGTGAACCGTACGCTGGGCTCCACGTTTACACTACCACATGTAGTCTGAGTTTCCATAATGATTCAAATAGGTCCAGTCATTGTGAACCGTACGCTGGGCTCCACGTTTACACTACCACATGTAGTCTGAGTTTCCATAATGATTCAAATAGGTCCAGTCATTGTGAACCGTACGCTGGGCTCCACGTTTACACTACTACCACATGTAGTCTGAGTTTCCATAATGATTCAAATAGGTCCAGTCATTGTGAACCGTACGCTGGGCTCCACGTTTACACTACCACATGTAGTCTGAGTTTCCATAATGATTCAAATAGGTCCAGTCATTGTGAACCGTACGCTGGGCTCCACGTTTACACTACCACATGTAGTCTGAGTTTCCATAATGATTCAAATAGGTCCAGTCATTGTGAACCGTACGCTGGGCTCCACGTTTACACTACTACCACATGTAGTCTGAGTTTCCATAATGATTCAAATAGGTCCAGTCATTGTGAACCGTACGCTGGGCTCCACGTTTACACTACTACCACATGTAGTCTGAGTTTCCATAATGATTCAAATAGGTCCAGTCATTGTGAACCGTACGCTGGGCTCCACGTTTACACTACCACATGTAGTCTGAGTTTCCATAATGATTCAAATAGGTCCAGTCATTGTGAACCGTACGCTGGGCTCCACGTTTACTACTACCACATGTAGTCTGAGTTTCCATAATGATTCAAATAGGTCCAGTCATTGTGAACCGTACGCTGGGCTCCACGTTTACACTACCACATGTAGTCTGAGTTTCCATAATGATTCAAATAGGTCCAGTCATTGTGAACCGTACGCTGGGCTCCACGTTTACACTACTACCACATGTAGTCTGAGTTTCCATAATGATTCAAATAGGTCCAGTCATTGTGAACCGTACGCTGGGCTCCACGTTTACACTACTACCACATGTAGTCTGAGTTTCCATAATGATTCAAATAGGTCCAGTCATTGTGAACCGTACGCTGGGCTCCACGTTTACACTGCCACATGTAGTCTGAGTTTCCATAATGATTCAAAAGGTCCAGTCATTGTGAACCGTACGCTGGGCTCCACGTTTACACTACCACATGTAGTCTGAGTTTCCATAATGATTCAAATAGGTCCAGTCATTGTGAACCGTACGCTGGGCTCCACGTTTACACTACCACATGTAGTCTGAGTTTCCATAATGATTCAAATAGGTCCAGTCATTGTGAACCGTACGCTGGGCTCCACGTTTACACTACCACATGTAGTCTGAGTTTCCATAATGATTCAAATAGGTCCAGTCATTGTGAACCGTACGCTGGGCTCCACGTTTACACTACCACATGTAGTCTGAGTTTCCATAATGATTCAAATAGGTCCAGTCATTGTGAACCGTACGCTGGGCTCCACGTTTACACTACCACATGTAGTCTGAGTTTCCATAATGATTCAAATAGGTCCAGTCATTGTGAACCGTACGCTGGGCTCCACGTTTACACTACCACATGTAGTCTGAGTTTCCATAATGATTCAAATAGGTCCAGTCATTGTGAACCGTACGCTGGGCTCCACGTTTACACTACCACATGTAGTCTGAGTTTCCATAATGATTCAAATAGGTCCAGTCATTGTGAACCGTACGCTGGGCTCCACGTTTACACTACCACAT
>NC_088422.1:106792549-106810781 GCF_034236695.1 Oncorhynchus nerka
TAGACATGACATCAGATCAGACTCCATACTGGTTACAGACTAAAACAGGTTTAGACATGACATCAGATCAGACTCCATACTGGTTACAGACTAAAACAGGTTTAGACATGACATCAGATCAGACTCCATACTGGTTACAGACTAAAACAGGTCTGGGTTTAGACATGACATCAGATCAGACTCCATACTGGTTACAGACTAAAAACAGGTTTAGACATGACATCAGATCAGACTCCATACTGGTTACAGACTAAAACAGGTCTGGGTTTAGACATGACATCAGATCAGACTCCATACTGGTTACAGACTAAAACAGGTTTAGACATGACATCAGATCAGACTCCATACTGGTTACAGACTAAAACAGGTCTGGGTTTAGACATGACATCAGATCAGACTCCATACTGGTTACAGACTAAAACAGGTTTAGACATGACATCAGATCAGACTCCATACTGGTTACAGACTAAAACAGGTCTGGGTTTAGACATGACATCAGATCAGACTCCATACTGGTTACAGACTAAAACAGGTTTAGACATGACATCAGATCAGACTCCATACTGGTTACAGACTAAAACAGGTTTAGACATGACATCAGATCAGACCCCATACTGGTTACAGACTAAAACAGGTTTAGACATGACATCAGATCAGACTCCATACTGGTTACAGACTAAAACAGGTCTGGGTTTAGACATGACATCAGGTCAGACTCCATACTGGTTACAGACTAAAACAGGTTTAGACATGACATCAGATCAGACTCCATACTGGTTACAGACTAAAACAGGTCTGGGTTTAGACATGACATCAGATCAGACTCCATACTGGTTACAGACTAAAACAGGTCTGGGTTTAGACATGACATCAGATCAGACTCCATACTGGTTACAGACTAAAACAGGTTTAGACATGACATCAGATCAGACTCCATACTGGTTACAGACTAAAACAGGTTTAGACATGACATCAGATCAGACTCCATACTGGTTACAGACTAAAACAGGTTTAGACATGACATCAGATCAGACCCCATACTGGTTACAGACTAAAACAGGTTTAGACATGACATCAGATCAGACTCCATACTGGTTACAGACTAAAACAGGTTTAGACATGACATCAGATCAGACACCATACTGGTTACAGACTAAAACAGGTCTGGGTTTAGACATGACATCAGATCAGACTCCATACTGGTTACAGACTAAAACAGGTTTAGACATGACATCAGATCAGACTCCATACTGGTTACAGACTAAAACAGGTTTAGACATGACATCAGATCAGACTCCATACTGGTTACAGACTAAAACAGGTCTGGGTTTAGACATGACATCAGATCAGACCCCATACTGGTTACAGACTAAAACAGGTTTAGACATGACATCAGATCAGACCCCATACTGGTTACAGATTAAAACAGGTTTAGACATGACATCAGATCAGACCCCATACTGGTTACAGACTAAAACAGGTTTAGACATGACATCAGATCAGACTCCATACTGGTTACAGACTAAAACAGGTCTGGGTTTAGACATGACATCAGATCAGACTCCATACTGGTTACAGACTAAAACAGGTTTAGACATGACATCAGATCAGACTCCATACTGGTTACAGACTAAAACAGGTCTGGGTTTAGACATGACATCAGATCAGACTCCATACTGGTTACAGACTAAAACAGGTCTGGGTTTAGACATGACATCAGATCAGACTCCATACTGGTTACAGACTAAAACAGGTTTAGACATGACATCAGATCAGACCCCATACTGGTTACAGACTAAAACAGGTCTGGGTTTAGACATGACATCAGATCAGACTCCATACTGGTTACAGACTAAAACAGGTTTAGACATGACATCAGATCAGACTCCATACTGGTTACAGACTAAAACAGGTCTGGGTTTAGACATGACATCAGATCAGACTCCATACTGGTTACAGACTAAAACAGGTTTAGACATGACATCAGATCAGACTCCATACTGGTTACAGACTAAAACAGGTCTGGGTTTAGACATCAGATCAGACCCCATACTGGTTACAGACTAAAACAGGTTTAGACATGACATCAGGACAGATCAGAACAAGGTTGTGTCCCAAATGGCTCCCTATTTAGTGCACTGGGCCCTGGTCAACAGTAGTGCACTATATAGGGAATATGGCCCTGGTCAACAGTAGTGCACTATATAGGGAGTATGGCTCTGGTCTAAAATAGTGCACTACATAGGGAATAGGGCTCTGGTCTAAAGTAGTGCACTACATAGGGAATAGGGCTCTGGTCTAAAGTAGTGCACTACATAGGGAATATGGGCCTGATCTAAAGTAGTGCATTATACAGGGAATAGGGTCCAATTGGGACGTAACAAAGAAATCTGTTGGCTCTATGATGTGAAGGATAATTAAAACAATTCTGCTTCCTTCAAATACAGCCACCCATCTACCAATGAAAACTTTGGGATCTGATTGGATGTTGGCCAATACCAAGGTTTCTGGATTCTTCAGGGTCAACTATGACAGTAGTAACTGGGATCGACTCCTCACGCAGCTCAGCACAGACCATGAGGTATCAGTCCGTATGATAATGACCTCCTCACCCAGCTCAGCACAGACCATGAGGTATCAGTCCGTATGATAATGACCTCCTCACCCAGCTCAGCACAGACCATGAGGTATCAGTCCGTATGATAATGACCTCCTCACCCAGCTCAGCACAGACCATGAGGTATCAGTCCGTATGATAATGACCTCCTCACCCAGCTCAGCACAGACCATGAGGTATCAGTCCGTATGATAATGACCTCCTCACCCAGCTCAGCACAGACCATGAGGTATCAGTCCATATGATAATGACCTCCTCACCCAGCTCAGCACAGACCATGAGGTATCAGTCCATATGATAATGACCTCCTCACCCAGCTCAGACCATGAGGTACCATGAGGTATCAGTCACAGACCATGATAATGACCTCCTCACCCAGCTCAGCACAGACCATGAGGTAACAGTCCGTATGATAATGACCTCCTCACCCAGCTCAGCACAGACCATGAGGTAACAGTCCATATGATAATGACCTCCTCACCCAGCTCAGCACAGACCATGAGGTATCAGTCCGTATGATAATGACCTCCTCACCCAGCTCAGCACAGACCATGAGGTAACAGTCCATAGGATAATGACCTCCTCACCCAGCTCAGCACAGACCATGAGGTAACAGTCCGTATGATAATGACCTCCTCACCCAGCTCAGCACAGACCATGAGGTAACAGTCCATATGATAATGACCTCCTCACCCAGCTCAGCACAGACCATGAGGTAACAGTCCATAGGATAATGACCTCCTCACCCAGCTCAGCACAGACCATGAGGTAACAGTCCATAGGATAATGACCTCCTCACCCAGCTCAGCACAGACCATGAGGTAACAGTCCATATGATAATGACCTCCTCACCCAGCTCAGCACAGACCATGAGGTATCAGTCCATAGGATAATGACCTCCTCACCCAGCTCAGCACAGACCATGAGGTAACAGTCCATATGATAATGACCTCCTCACCCAGCTCAGCACAGACCATGAGGTATCAGTCCATATGATAATGACCTCCTCACCCAGCTCAGCACAGACCATGAGGTAACAGTCCATAGGATAATGACCTCCTCACCCAGCTCAGCACAGACCATGAGGTAACAGTCCACACCATGAGGGAACAGCTTTCTAACCTGCTAAATTACTATGTCCCAGGAAGACCAGCACAAAGCCTGATGACTGTCCCAATATGGGAACCAGACATATTTTAATGTCCCTGTGTTTATATTCAGGCTATTCCAGTGATCAACAGAGCTCAGGTTGTGGATGATGCTTTTAACCTGGCTAGGTGAGTCCTCTCCCACACAGCATAGTCTTCTGTCTATATGCTGTCTATATGTAGACTACCTGTAAAGTCCTCTGTCTATATGTAGACTAGCTGTAAAGTCCTCTGTCTATATGCTGTCTATATGTAGACTACCTGTAAAGTCTTCTGTCTATATGTAGACTACCTGTAAAGTCCTCTGTCTATATGTAGACTACCTGTAAAGTCCTCTGTCTATATGTAGACCACCTGTAAAGTCCTCTGTCTATATGTAGACTACATGTAAAGTCATCTGTCTATATGTAGACTACCTGTAAAGTCCTCTGTCTATATGCTGTCTATATGTAGACTACCTGTAAAGTCCTCTGTCTATATGTAGACTACCTGTAAAGTCCTCTGTCTATATGCTGTCTATATGTAGACTACCTGTAAAGTCCTCTGTCTATATGCTGTCTATATGTAGACTATCTGTAAAGTCCTCTGTCTATATGTAGACTGCCTGTAAAGTCCTCTGTCTATATGTAGACTGCCTGTAAAGTCCTCTGTCTATATGCTGTCTATATGTAGACTACCTGTAAAGTCCTCTGTCTATATGTAGACTACCTGTAAAGTCCTCTGTCTATATGTAGACTACCTGTAAAGTCCTCTGTCTATATGTAGACTACCTGTAAAGTCCTCTGTCTATATGTAAACTACCTGTAAAGTCCTCTGTCTGTATGTAGACTACCTGTAAAGTCCTCTGTCTATATGCTGTCTATATGTAGACTATATGTAGACTACCTGTAAAGTCCTCGGTCTATATGTAGACTACCTGTAAAGTCCGCTGTCTATATGTAGACTATCTGTAAAGTCCTCTGTCTATATGCTGTCTATATGTAGACTACCTGTAAAGTCCTCTGTCTATATGTAGACTACCTGTAAAGTCCTCTGTCTATATGTAGACTACCTGTAAAGTCCTCTGTCTATATGTAGACTATCTGTAAAGTCCTCTGTCTATATGCTGTCTATATGTAGACTACATTTACATTTACATTTAAGTCATTTAGCAGACGCTCTTATCCAGAGCGACTTACAAATTGGTGCTTTCACCTTATGACATCCAGTGGAACAGCCACTTTACAATAGTGCATCTAAATCTTTTAAGGGGTGAGAAGGATTACTTTATCCTATCCTAGGTATTCCTGAAAGAAGTGGGGTTTCAGGTGTCTCCGGAAGGTGGTGATTGACTCCGCTGTCCTGGCGTCGTGAGGGAGTTTGTTCCACCATTGGGGGGCCAGAGCAGCGAACAGTTTTGACTGGACTACCTGTAAAGTCCTCTGTCTATAAGCTGTCTATATGTAAACTACCTGTAAAGTCCTCTGTCTATATGCTGTCTATATGTAGACTACCTGTAAAAGTCCTCTGTCTATAAGCTGTCTATATGTAAACTACCTGTAAGTCCTCTGTCTATATGCTGTCTATATGTAGACTACCTGTAAAGTCCTCTGTCTATATGTAGACTACCTGTAAAGTCCCTCTATGTCTATAAGCTGTCTATATGTAAACTACCTGTAAAGTCCTCTGTCTATATGCTGTCTATATGTAGACTACCTGTAAAGTCCTCTGTCTATATGCTGTCTATATGTAGACTACCTGTAAAGTCCTCTGTCTATATGCTGTCTATATGTAGACTACCTGTAAAGTCCTCTGTCTATATGTAGACTACCTGTAAAGTCCTCTGTCTATATGTAGACTACCTGTAAAGTCCTCTGTCTATATGTAGACTACCTGTAAAGTCCTCTGTCTATATTCTTCTGTCTATATGTAGACTACCTGTAAAGTCCTCTGTCTATATGTAGACTACCTGTAAAGTCCTCTGTCTATATGTAGACTACCTGTAAAGTCCTCTGTCTATATGTAGACTACCTGTAAAGTCCTCTGTCTATATGTAGACTACCTGTAAAGTCCTCTGTCTATATGTAGACTAGTTCTGTCTTATCTTTAGACTACCTGTAAAGTCATCTGTCTATATGCTGTCTATATGTAGACTACCTGTAAAGTCCTCTGTCTATCTGTCTATATGTAGACTACCTGTAAAGTCCTCTGTCTATATGTAGACTACCTGTAAAGTCCTCTGTCTATATGCTGTCTATATGTAGACTACCTGTAAAGTCCTCTGTCTATATGTAGACTACCTGTAAAGTCCTCTGTCTATATGTAGACTACCTGTAAAGTCCTCTGTCTATATGTAGACTACCTGTAAAGTCCTCTGTCTATATGCTGTCTATATGTAGACTACATTTACATTTACATTTAAGTCATTTAGCAGACGCTCTTATCCAGAGCGACTTACAAATTGGTGCTTTCACCTTATGACATCCAGTGGAACAGCCACTTTACAATAGTGCATCTAAATCTTTTAAGGGGGGTGAGAAGGATTACTTTATCCTATCCTAGGTATTCCTGAAAGAAGTGGGGTTTCAGGTGTCTCCGGAAGGTGGTGATTGACTCCGCTGTCCTGGCGTCGTGAGGGAGTTTGTTCCACCATTGGGGGGCCAGAGCAGCGAACAGTTTTGACTGGACTACCTGTAAAGTCCTCTGTCTATAAGCTGTCTATATGTAAACTACCTGTAAAGTCCTCTGTCTATATGCTGTCTATATGTAGACTACCTGTAAAGTCCTCTGTCTATAAGCTGTCTATATGTAAACTACCTGTAAGTCCTCTGTCTATATGCTGTCTATATGTAGACTACCTGTAAAGTCCTCTGTCTATATGTAGACTACCTGTAAAGTCCTCTGTCTATAAGCTGTCTATATGTAAACTACCTGTAAAGTCCTCTGTCTATATGCTGTCTATATGTAGACTACCTGTAAAGTCCTCTGTCTATATGCTGTCTATATGTAGACTACCTGTAAAGTCCTCTGTCTATATGTAGACTACCTGTAAAGTCCTCTGTCTATATGTAGACTACCTGTAAAGTCCTCTGTCTGTATGTAAACTACCTGTAAAGTCCTCTGTCTATATGCTGTCTATATGTAGACTACCTGTAAAGTCCTCTGTCTATATGTAGACTATCTGTAAAGTCCTCTGTCTATATGTAGACTACCTGTAAAGTCCTCTGTCTATATGTAGACTACCTGTAAAGTCCTCTGTCTATATGTAGACTACCTGTAAAGTCCTCTGTCTATATGTAGACTACCTGTAAAGTCATCTGTCTATATGCTGCCTATATGTAGACTACCTGTAAAGTCCTCTGTCTATATGTAGACTACCTGTAAAGTCCTCTGTCTATATGTAGACTACCTGTAAAGTCCTCTGTCTATATGCTGTCTATATGTAGACTACCTGTAAAGTCCTCTGTCTATATGTAGACTACCTGTAAAGTCCTCTGTCTATATGTAGACTACCTGTAAAGTCCTCTGTCTATATGTAGACTACCTGTAAAGTCCTCTGTCTATATGTAGACTACCTGTAAAGTCCTCTGTCTATATGTAGACTACCTGTAAAGTCCTCTGTCTATATGTAGACTCCTGTCCTCACAACCTGTAAAAGTCCTCTGTCTATATGTAGACTACCTGTAAAGTCCTCTGTCTATATGTAGACTACCTGTAAAGTCCTCTGTCTATATGTAGACTACCTGTAAAGTCCTCTGTGTGTCTGTTGCTGTCAGTACCATTTCAGCAGGTGTAATTCCTGGTTGATTCCATTGTAGTTGTTGAATAAAGGTGTTTGTGATGTTTTTCTGTCTCGGTCCACGTCAGGGCGAGGATAGTCAGCACTACACTGGCTCTGAGAACCACCCTGTTCCTTCAGAGGGAGAGAGAGTACATGCCCTGGCAAACAGCTGACAGGAACCTGGGCTACTTCTTCCTCATGTTCGACCGCAGCGACGTCTACGGGCCCATGCAGGTCAGTGTTATATCTGGGTCCTATATGGCACCCTATTCCTTATGCAGTACTTAGACCAGATCACTATATGGCATCCTATTCCTAATGCAGTACTTAGACCAGATCACTATATGGCATCCTATTCCTTATGCAGTACTTAGACCAGATCACTATATGGCACCCTATTCCTTATGCAGTACTTAGACCAGATCACTATATGGCACCCTATTCCTTATGCAGTACTTAGACCAGATCACTATATGGCATCCAATTCCTTATGCAGTACTTAGACCAGATCACTATATGGCACCTGTTATTCCTTACCCTAGTACTTAGACCAGATCCCACCTTATGGCACCCTATTCCTTATGCTGATCACTATAGTGGCATCCTATGTCTTATGCAGTAGTCCTCTGTAGACTACCTGAAGATCACTATATGGCACCCTATTCTGTCTTATGTAGTACTTGACCAGATCACTATATGGCACCCTATTCCTTATGTAGTACTTTGACCAGATCACCTTATGGCACCCTATTCCTTATGCAGTTATTAGACCAGATCACTATATGGACTCCCACCCTATTCCTTATGCAGTACTTAGACCAGATCACTATATGGCACCCTATTCCTTATGCTGATCACTATATGGCATCCTATTCCTTATGTAGTACTTAGACCAGATCACTATATGGCACCCTATTCCTTATGTAGTACTTTGACCAGATCACTATATGGCACCCTATTCCTTATGCTGATCACTATATGGCACCCTATTCCTTATGCAGTACTTAGACCAGATCACTATATGGCACCCTATTCCTTATGTAGTACTTAGACCAGATCACTATATGGCACCCTATTCCTTATGCAGTACTTAGACCAGATCACTATATGGCACCCTATTCCTTATGTAGTACTTAGACCAGATCACTATATGGCACCCTATTCCTTATGTAGTACTTAGACCAGATCACCTTATGGCACCCTATTCATTTTGGCCACTATATGGAATAGAGTTCCATCTGGGACATAACAGTAGACTACTGAATATTTTTTAATTGCAAAATCAGCTACTAAGATCAACTCTGTTCCATTTTTATTGACAATGATAATGTTATCCAATATCTCTGATATGTTGTGATGCAGTGAGTTCTGTCCTTATCTTTCAGGTTTGCCTCAATAAACAGCTAGTTCTGTTCTTATCTTTCAGGTTTGCCTCAATGAACACCTAGTTCTGTTCTTATCTTTCAGGTTTGCCTCAATGAACAGCGAGTTCTGTCCTTATCTTTCAGGCTTACCTCAATGAACAGCAAGATTCTGTTCTTATCTTTCAGGTTTGCATCCCTCAATGAACAGCCAGTTCTGTATGGCACCCTATCTTTCAGGTTTGATCCCTCCCTGAACAGCAAGTTCTGTTCTTATCTTTCACCAGCTTATGGCACCCTATTCAATAAACAGCAAGTTCTGTTCTTATCTTTCAGGTTTGCCTCAATAAACAGCAAGTTCTGTTCTTATCTTTCAGGCTTACCTCAATAAACAGCTAGTTCTGTTCTTATCTTTCAGGTTTGCCTCAATAAACAGCAAGTTATGTTCTTATCTTTCAGGTTTACCTCAATAAACAGCAAGTTCTGTTCTTATCTTTCAGGCTTACCTCAATAAACAGCGAGTTCTGTCCTTATCTTTCAGGCTTACCTCAATAAACAGCTAGTTCTGTTCTTATCTTTCAGGCTTACCTCAATAAACAGCTAGTTCTGTTCTTATCTTTCAGGCTTACCTCAATAAACAGCGAGTTCTGTCATTATCTTTCAGGCTTACCTCAATAAACAGCAAGTTCTGTTCTTATCTTTCAGGCTTACCTCAATAAACAGCTAGTTCTGTTCTTATCTTTCAGGCTTACCTTAATAAACAAGTCACGCCTCTTTTCAACCACTTCAAGACTATCACTGCTGACTGGACCAAGATTCCGGAGAAACACACTGACCAGTAAGAACGTCTACCTTTCACAATGTTGATGGATACAAAGAGAACATGTCACGATAGTTAGAAATTATTTTTAGAAGACAAAACACTCAGTCAGTTCAAAATGACTGTTCTCATCCAGTTATCATGAATGGACTCAATAAGTCAGAAGTTGTGAGGTCAGTATACCGTTAAGAGTTTCTTCTGTTTCATTTGATATTTTCCTCCCGTCTCCAGGTACAACCAGGTGAATGCCATCTCTATAGCCTGCAGTACAGGAGTAGCAGGCTGTGAGGAGCTGACTACAGGCTGGTTCAAAGACTGGATGAAAACGCCCGAGAACAACACGTACAGAGATCCCTCTCCTCTCCTCTCCTCTCCTCTCCTCTCCCTCTCCTCTCCTCTCCTCTCCTCTCCTCTCCTCTCCTCTCCTCTCCTCTCCTCTCCTCATCCTCTCCTCTTCATCCTCATCCTCTCCTCTTCATCCTCTCCTCTCATCTCCTCTCCTCTCCTCTTCATCCTCATCCTCTCCACTTCCTCTCCTCTCCTCTCCTCTCCTCTCCTCTCCTCTCCTCTCCCTCCTCTCCTCTCCTCTTCATCCTCATCCTCATCCTCTCCTCTCCTCTCCTCTCAAATCAAATAAAATCAAATGTATTTATATAGCCCTTCGTACATCAGCTGATATCTCAAAGTGCTGTACAGAAACCCAGTCTAAAACCCCAAACAGTAAGCAATGCAGGTGTAGAAGCACGGTGGCTAGGAAAAACTCCCTAGAAAGGCCAAAACCTAGGAAGAAAACTAGAGAGGAACCAGGCTATGTGGGGTGGCCAGTCCTCTTCTGGCTGTGCCGGGTGGAGATTATAACAGAACATGGCCAATATGTTCAAATGACCAGCATTGTCCAATAATAATCACAGGCAGAACAGTTGAAACTGGAGCAGCAGCACGGCCAGGTGGACTGGGGACAGCAAGGAGTTATCATGTCAGGTAGTCCTGGGGCATGGTTCTAGGGCTCAGGTCAGTTGAAACTGGAACAGCAGCATGGCCAGGTGGACTGGGGACAGCAAGGAGTCATCATGTCAGGTAGTCCTGGGGCATGGTCCTAGGGCTCAGGTCCTCCGAGAGAGAGAAAGAAAGAGAGAAAGAGAGAATTAGAGAAAGCATACTTAAATTCACACAGGACACCGGATAGGACAGGAGAAGTACTCCAGATATAACAAACTGACTCTAGCCCCCCGACACATAACCTACTGCAGCATAAACACTGGAGGCTGAAACAGGAGGGGTCCTCTCCTATATCCTATCTTATCCTCCTCCTCCTCAACCCTAGTGTTGAAGACTGTTATTGATCTCAACCCTAGTGTTGAAGGCTGTTATTGATCACAACCCTAGTGTTGAAGACTATTATTGATCCAAACCCTAGTGTTGAAGACTGTTATTGATCCCAACCCTAGTGTTGAAGGCTGTTATTGATCCCAACCCTAGTGTTGAAGGCTGTTATTGATCCCAACCCTAGTGTTGAAGGCTGTTATTGATCCCAACCCTAGTGTTGAAGGCTGTTATTGATCCCAACCCTAGTGGTGAAGGCTGTTATTGATCCCAACCCTAGTGTTGAAGACTGTTATTGATCCCAACCCTAGTGTTGAAGACTGTTAATGATCCCAACCCTAGTGTTGAAGATTGTTAATGATCCCAACCCTAGTGTTGAAGGCTGTTATTGATCCCAACCCTAGTGTTTAGAGCTGTTATTGATCCCAACCCTAGTGTTGAAGGCTGTTATTGATCCCAACCCTAGTATTTACAGCTGTTATTGATCCCAACCCTAGTGTTGAAGGCTGTTATTGATCCCAACCCTAGTGTTGAAGGCTGTTATTGATCCCAACCCTAGTGTTGAAGGCTGTTATTGATCCCAACCCTAGTGTTGAAGACTGTTATTGATCCCAACCCTAGTGTTTACAGCTGTTATTGATCCCAACCCTAGTGTTGAAGACTGTTATTGATCCCAACCCTAGTGTTGAAGCTGTTATTGATCCCAACCCTAGTGTTGAAGGCTGTTATTGATCCCAACCCTAGTGTTGAAGGCTGTTATTGATCCCAACCCTAGTGTTGAAGGCTGTTATTGATCCCAACCCTAGTGTTGAAGGCTGTTATTGATCCCAACCCTAGTGTTGAAGGCTGTTATTGATCCCAACCCTAGTGTTTACAGCTGTTATTGATCCCAACCCTAGTGTTGAAGGCTGTTATTGATCCCAACCCTAGTGTTGAAGGCTGTTATTGATCCCAACCCTAGTGTTGAAGGCTGTTATTGATCCCAACCCTAGTGTTGAAGACTGTTATTGATCCCAACCCTAGTGTTTACAGCTGTTATTGATCCCAACCCTAGTGTTGAAGACTGTTATTGATCCCAACCCTAGTGTTGAAGGCTGTTATTGATCCCAACCCTAGTGTTGAAGGCTGTTATTGATCCCAACCCTAGTGTTGAATTCTGTTATTGATCCCAACCCTAGTGTTGAAGGCTGTTATTGATCCCAACCCTAGTGTTGAAGACTGTTATTGATCCCAACCCTAGTGTTGAAGGCTGTTATTGATCCCAACCCTAGTGTTGAATTCTGTTTTTGATCCCAACCCTAGTGTTGAAGACTGTTATTGATCCCAACCCTAGTGTTGAAGGCTGTTATTGATCCCAACCCTAGTGGTGAAGGCTGTTAATGATCCCAACCCTAGTGGTGAAGGCTGTTATTGATCCCAACCCTAGTGTTGAAGGCTGTTATTGATCCCAACCCTAGTATTTACAGCTGTTATTGATCCCAACCCTAGTATTTACAGCTGTTATTGATCCCAACCCTAGTGTTGAAGACTGTTATTGATCCCAACCCTAGTGTTGAAGACTGTTATTGATCCCAACCCTAGTGTTGAAGGCTGTTATTCATCCCAACCCTAGTGTTGAAGGCTGTTATTGGTCCCAACCCTAGTGTTTACAGCTGTTATTGATCCCAACCCTAGTGTTGAAGACTGTTATTGATCCCAACCCTAGTGTTGAAGGCTGTTATTGATCCCAACCCTAGTGTTGAAGGCTGTTATTGATCCCAACCCTAGTGTTGAAGGCTGTTATTGATCCCAACCCTAGTGTTGAAGGCTGTTAATGATCCCAACCCTAGTGTTGAAGGCTGTTATTGATCCCAACCCTAGTGTTGAAGGCTGTTATTGATCCCAACCCTAGTGTTGAAGGCTGTTATTGATCCCAACCCTAGTGTTGAAGGCTGTTATTGATCCCAACCCTAGTGTTGAAGGCTGTTATTGATCCCAACCCTAGTGTTGAAGGCTGTTATTGATCCCAACCCTGATGTGATGATCTTGTTTACATTGTCTGGTCCAGGATTCACCCCAACCTGAGGCAGACGGTGTACTGCAGTGCCATCGCAGCAGGAGGGGTGGAGGAGTGGGACTTCGCCTGGAGGATGTACAGAGAGGCTTCCATTGCCTCTGAGGCTGACAAGCTGATGTATTCCCTGGCCTGCACCAGGGTTCCCTGGTTACTGAACAGGTGAGGATGACCTCTGGCCTGCACTAGGGTTCCCTGGTTACTGAACAGGTGAGGATGACCTCTGGCCTGCACCAGGGTTCCCTGGTTACTGAACAGGTGAGGATGACCTCTGGCCTGCACCAGGGTTCCCTGGTTACTGAACAGGTGAGGATGACTTCTGGCCTGCATCAGGGTTCCCTGGTTACTGAACAGGTGAGGATGACATCTGGCCTGCATCAGGGTTCCCTGGTTACTGAACAGGTGAGGATGACCTCTGGCCTGCACCAGGGTTCCCTGGTTACTGAACAGGTGAGGATGACCTCTGGCCTGCACCAGGGTTTCCTGGTTACTGAACAGGTGAGGATGACCTCTGGCCTGCACCAGGGTTCCCTGGTTACTGAACAGGTGAGGATGACATCTGGCCTGCATCAGGGTTCCCTGGTTACTGAACAGGTGAAGAGGACCCAGACTGTGTCCTAAATTGAACCCTATTCCTTATTTACTGCACACTACTGCTCTATGTGCCCTCTATGAGCCCTCTATGAACCCTCTATGATCCCTATATGTGCACTCTATGATCCCTATATGTGCACTATATGATCCCTATATGTGCCCTCTATGAGCCCTCTATGAGCCCTCTATGATCCCTATATGTGCACTCTATGATCCCTATATGTGCCCTCTATGAGCCCTCCATGAACCCTCTATGGGCCCTCTATGAGCCCTCTATGAACCCTCTATGAGCCCTCTATGAGCCCTCCATGAACCCTCTATGTGCCCTCTATGAGCCCTCTATGAGCCCTCCATGAACCCTCTATGGGCCCTCTATGAGCCCTCTATGAACCCTCTATGAGCCCTCTATGTGCCCTCTATGAGCCCTCTATGAGCCCTCCATGAACCCTCTATGGGCCCTCTATGAGCCCTCCATGAACCCTCTATGAGCCCTCTATGTGCCCTCTATGAGCCCTCTATGAGCCCTCCATGAACCCTCTATGGGCCCTCTATGAGCCCTCCATGAACCCTCTATGAGCCCTCCATGAACCCTCTATGAGCCCTCTATGTGCCCTCTATGATCCCTCTATGGGCCCTCTATGAGCCCTCTATGAGCCCTCTATGGGCCCTCTATGAGCCCTCTATGAGCCCTCCATGAACCCTCTATGAGCCCTCTATGTGCCCTCTATGTGGCCTCTATGTGGCCTCTATGAGCCCTCTATGAGCCCTCTATGAGCCCTCTATGAGCCCTCTATGAGCCCTCTATGTGCCCTCTATGCTCCCTCTATGTGCCCTCTATGAACCCTCTATGAGCCCTCTATGATACTTCTATGAGCCCTCTATGAGACCTCTATGAGCCCTCTATGTGCCCTCTATGAGCCCTATATGTGCCATATATGTGACTTCTATGGGCCCTCTATGAGCCCTCTATGAGCCCTCTATGAGCCCTCTATGTGGCCACTATGAGCCCTCTATGAGCCCTCTATGAGCCCTCTATGCTCCTTCTATGTGCCCTCTATGTGCCATGTGCCCTCTATGAGCCCTCCATGAGACCTCTATGAGCCCTCTATGAGCCCTCTATGAGCCCTCTATGAGACCTCTATGAGCCCTCTGAGCCCTCTATGGACCCACTATGTGCCCCATGGGTTCTGGTCAGAGTAATGCAGTGTGTTTGAATCAAATAGTATTAGTTGATCAATGTAGTTGTGCAGGATCATTCAGGATGGATCTGATCTGTGCGTTTGGGTTTCAGGTATCTGAACTACTGTCTGGATCCAGAGAAGATTCGGAAACAGGACGCCACATTCACCATTGTGTACATTGCTGGTAATGTTGTGGGCCAGTCTTTGGCTTGGGACTTTGTCAGAACCAACTGGAACCACTTATTTAATGAGTGAGTAGGATCTAACATATCTATAATGCATCTGTCTGATGTGAACACTGCAGTTATTCATTCTAATGTTTACATCCCAAATGGCACCCTAATCCCTATATAGTGCACTACCACTGGTCAAATTTAGTGGCAACCTAATCCCTATATAGTACACTACCACTGGTCAAATTTAGTGGCACACTAATCCCTATATAGTGCACTACCACTGGTCAAATTTAGTGGCACCCTAATCCCTATATAGTGCACTACCACTGGTCAAATTTAGTGGCACACTAATCCCTATATAGTACACTACCTCTGGTCAAGGGTAGTGGCACCCTAATCACTATATAGTACACTACCTCCGGTCATATAGGGTCATGTTGTAGGCCAGTTATTGGCTTGGGACTTTGTCAGAGCCAACTGGTTTGGGACTTTGATCAATGACGTTTGAATGTGTTGAATGTTGACCGTATTTACGTCTCCTCATCTTGTAGTTATGGAGGGGGATCGTTGTCCTTCGCACGGCTCATTGATGGGATCACCAGGCGCTTCTCCTCAGAGTTTGAACTGAAACAGGTACAACCCCATTCAGAGCTTCTGTGTCTCTGTGTGACTGTGATCCAACCCCAGACGTCCAGTTGACTTCCTGGTTGGTGATGCCACGCTGCTATAATGAACATAATAAGAGTGTTAACCTCCTGACGTGTTAACAGGTATAATGAGAGAAGAAAATGCTGGTTAATGAAAATAAAAATGCCACAGCGCACTGGTGGTCCAGATGCTCCCAAACATTTAATAGATCTATTAAACAACCTTTCAGTGAAATATACCTTTATAACCTGTCCATTCTCTGGTCCTATAGGTTAATACTGTCTTAATAACCTGTCCATTCTCTGGTCCTATAGGTTAATACTGTGTTAATATATACCTTTATCCGGGTGGATACTGTCATAATAACCTGTCCATTCTCTGGTCCTATAGGTTAATACTGTGTTAATATATACCTTTATCCGGGTGGATACTGTCATAATAACCTGTCCATTCTCTGGTCCTATAGGTTATAGGTTAATACTGTGTTAATATATACTGTGTTTTATACCCGGTGGATACTGTCATAATAACCTGTCCATTCTCTGGTCCTATAGGTTAATACTGTGTTAATATATACCTTTATCCGGTGGATACTGTCATAATAACCTGTCCATTCTCTGGTCCTATAGGTTAATACTGTGTTAATATATACCTTTATCCGGGTGGATACTGTCATAATAACCTGTCCATTCTCTGGTCCTATAGGTTAATACTGTGTTAATATATACCTTTATCCGGGTGGATACTGTCATAATAACCTGTCCATTCTCTGGTCCTATAGGTTAATACTGTGTTAATATATACCTTTATCCGGGTGGATACTGTCATAATAACCTGTCCATTCTCTGGTCCTATAGGTTAATACTGTCATCTTACCTGTCCATTCTCTGGTCCTATAGGTTAATACTGTGTTAATATATACCTTTATCCGGGTGGATACTGTCATAATAACCTGTCCATTATCTGGTCCTATAGGTTAATACTGTGTTAATAGCCTGTCCATTATCTGGTTTTATAGGTTAATACTGTCATAATAACCTGTCCATTCTCTGGTCCTATAGGTTAATACTGTGTTAATATATACCTTTATCCGGGTGGATACTGTCATAATAACCTGTCCATTCTCTGGTCCTATAGGTTAATACTGTGTTAATATATACCTTTATCCGGGTGGATACTGTCATAATAACCTGTCCATTCTCTGGTCCATAATAGGTTAATACTGTGTTAATATATACCTTTATCCGGGTGGATACTGTCATAATAACCTGTCCATTCTCTGGTCCTATAGGTTAATACTGTGTTAATATATACCTTTATCCGGGTGGATACTGTCATAATAACCTGTCCATTATCTGGTCCTATAGGTTAATACTGTGTTAATATATACCTTTATCCGGGTGGATACTGTCATAATAACCTGTCCATTCTCTGGTCCTATAGGTTAATACTGTGTTAATATATACCTTTATCCGGGTGGATACTGTCATCATCTAGAAACTCTCAGGAAACAGCCAAAAATTCTCTGGTCCTATAGGGCTGTGTTAATATAACCTTTATGGGATACTGTCATAATAACCTGTCCATTATCTGGTCCTATAGGTTAATACTGTGTCCATTCTCTGTGTTAATATATACCTTTATCCGGTGGTTAATACTGTCCATTCTCATCTAGGTTAATACTGTCATCATCTAGGAAACAGAAACTCTCAGGCAAACATGGGCCAAATATAACCTGTCCATTCTCTGGTCCTATAGGTTAATACTGTGTTAATAGCCTGTCCATTTCTCTGGTCCTATAGATTAATACTGTCTTAATAACCTGCCCATTCTCTGGTCCTATAGATTAATACTGTGTTAATATACCTTTATCCATTCTCTGTCCATTATCTGGTCCTATAGATTAATAGTCATCATCTAGGAAACAGAAAATCAGACAAACAACAAATGTCAGTTAATACTGTCACTGTCCATTCTCTGGTCCTATAGATTAATACTGTCTTAATAACCTGCCCATGCTCTGGTCCTATAGATTAATACTGTGTTAATAACCTGTCCATTCTCTGGTCCTATAGATTAATACTGTGTTAATAACCTGTCCATTTTCTGGTCCTATAGGTTAATACTGTCTTAATAGCCTGTCCATTCTCTGGTCCTATAGATGAATACTGTGTTAATAACCTGTCCATTCTCTGGTCCTATAGATTAATACTGTGTTAATAGCCTGTCCATTCTCTGGTCCTATAGGTTAATACTGTGTTAATAACCTGTCCATTCTCTGGTCCTATAGGTTAATACTGTGTTAATAACCTGTCCATTCTCTGTTGCTATAGGTTAATACTGTGTTAATAACCTGTCCATTCTCTGGTCCTATAGGTTAATACTGTGTTTAATAACCTGTCCATTCTCTGGTCCTATAGATTAATACTGTGTTAATAGCCTGTCCATTCTCTGGTCCTATAGATGAATACTGTGTTAATAGCCTGTCCATTCTGTGGTCCTATAGATTAATACTGTGTTAATAACCTGTCCATTCTCTGGTCCTATAGAT
>NC_088422.1:106810881-106812715 GCF_034236695.1 Oncorhynchus nerka
GGTAACAACACAACACTAACATGTTGTTACATAGACAGTGAAGGAGGCTAGATGGAGCAGCTCCCTGGTAACAACACTAACATGTTGTTACATAGACAGTAAAGGAGGCTAGATGGAGCAGCTCCCTGGTAACAACACAACACTAACATGTTGTTACATAGACAGTAAATGAGGCTAGATGGAGCAGCTCCCTGGTAACAACACAACACTACCATGTTGTTACATAGACAGTGAAGGAGGCTAGGTGGAGCAGCTCCCTAGTAACAACATAACACTAACATGTTGTTACATAGACAGTGAAGGAGGCTAGATGGAGCAGCTCCCTGGTAACAACACTAACATGTTGTTACATAGACAGTGAAGGAGGCTAGGTGGAGCAGCTCCCTAGTAACAACATAACACTAACATGTTGTTACATAGACAGTGAAGGAGGCTAGATGGAGCAGCTCCCTGGTAACAACACAACACTAACATGTTGTTACATAGACAGTGAAGGAGGCTAGATGGAGCAGCTCCCTGGTAACAACACTAACATGTTGTTACATAGACAGTAAATGAGGCTAGATGGAGCAGCTCCCTGGTAACAACACAACACTAACATGTTGTTACATAGACAGTAAATGAGGCTAGATGGAGCAGCTCCCTGGTAACAACACAACACTACCATGTTGTTACATAGACAGTGAAGGAGGCTAGATGGAGCAGCTCCCTGGTAACAACACTAACATGTTGTTACATAGACAGTAAATGAGGCTAGATGGAGCAGCTCCCTGGTAACAACACAACACTAACATGTTGTTACATAGACAGTGACAGAGGCTAGATGGAGCAGCTCCCTGGTAACAACATAACACTAACATGTTGTTACATAGACAGTGAAGGAGGCTAGGTGGAGCAGCTCCCTAGTAACAACATAACACTAACATGTTGTTACATAGACAGTGACGGAGGCTAGGTGGAGCAGCTCCCCTGGTAACAACACTAACATGTTGTTACATAGACAGTGAAGGAGGCTAGGTGGAGCAGCTCCCTAGTAACAACATAACACTAACATGTTGTTACATAGACAGTGACGGAGGCTAGGTGGAGCAGCTCCCTGGTAACAACACTAACATGTTGTTACATAGACAGTGAAGGAGGCTAGGTGGAGCAGCTCCTGGTAACAACACAACACTAACATGTAACAGTGAAGGAGGCATAACACTAACATGTTGTACATAGACAGTGAAGGAGGCTAGATGGAGCAGCTCTGGTAACAACACAACACTACCATGTTGTTACATAGACAGTGAAGGAGGCTAGATGGAGCAGCTCCTGGTAACAACACTAACATGTTGTTACATAGACAGTGAAGGAGGCTAGATGGAGCAGCTCTCTAGTAACAACACAACACTAACATGTTGTTACATAGACAGTAAAGGAGGCTAGATGGAGCAGCTCCCTGGTAACAACACAACACTAACATGTTGTTACATAGATAGTGAAGGAGGCTAGATGGAGCAGCTGTCTAGTAACAACACAACACTAACATGTTGTTACATAGACAGTAAAGGAGGCTAGATGGAGCAGCTCCCTTCACAGCGACCATTAGAAAAGAATGCCCAAAATGAAGCCTGCCCCACAACGTCATTTGCTTTTGGGTGACAGTGAGAGAACCGTTAGGGTGAGAAGCACAATTCGACCTCAGGTACGTTCCTACGGTCCTTCCGATCCGTGCAAGCCTAACCTTGACCGTGTAGCATTAACCCTTAATAGTTAAAAGAAGGTGTTTACTTCAAAGAGTTTGCATTGACTTCTCTCCCCATAGGAATACATTGCCTGCACCCCTAAATTC
>NC_088422.1:106813215-106815294 GCF_034236695.1 Oncorhynchus nerka
GATCTTCATTATAAATTGTTTAAACACTGTTTCCCATGCTTGTTCAATGAACCATAAACAATTAATGAACATGCACCTGTAGAACGGTCATTTAGACACTCACAGCTTACAGACGGTGAGCAATTAAGGTCACAGTTATGAAAACTTAGGACACTAAAGAGGCCTTTCTACTGACTCTGAAAAACACCAAAGAAATATGCCCTGGGTCCCTGCTCATCTGTGTAAATGTGCCTTAGGCATGTTGCAAGGAGGCATGAGGACTGCAGATGTGGCCAGGGCAATAAATTGCAATGTCTGTACTGTGAGATGCCTAAGAGGAGACAGGAGACAGGACAGACAGATGATCGTCCTCGCAGTGGCAGACCACGTGTAACATCACACCTGCAGGACAGGTACAGGATGGCAACAACTGTCCGAGATACACCAGCACAATCCCTCCATCATTGCTCAGACTGTGCGCAATATAATGAGAGAGGCTGGACTGAGGGCTTGTAGGCCTGTTGTAAAGGCAGGTCCTCAATAGGCTGCTAGAGGCTGGACTGAGGGCTTGTAGGCCTGTTGTAAGGCAGGTCCTCAATAGGCTGCTAGAGGCTGGACTGAGGGCTTGTAGGCCTGTTGTAAGGCAGGTCCTCAATAGGCTGCTAGAGGCTGGACTGAGGGCTTGTAGGCCTGTTGTAAGGCAGGTCCTCAATAGGCTGCTAGAGGCTGGACTGAGGGATTGTAGGCCTGTTGTAAGGCAGGTCCTCACCAGACATCACCAGCAACAATGTCAGCCTATGGGCACAAACTCATGTAGTACCCTTCCTGCAGGCTCATACTGACATGACCCTCCATCATGACAATGCCACCAGCCATACTGCTCGTTCTGTGCGTGATTTCCTGCAAGACAGGAATGTCAGTGTTCTGCCATGGCCAGCGAAGAACCCGGATCTAAATCCCATTGAGCACATCTGACACCTGTTAGATCGGAGGGTGAGGGCTAGGGCCATTCCCCCCAGAAATGTCCGGGAACTTGCAGGCCTTGGTGGAAGAGTGGGGCAACATCTCACAGCAAGAACGGGCAAATCTGGTGCAGTTGATGAGGAAGAGATGCACTGCAGTACTTAATGCAGCTGGTGGCCACACCAGATACTGACTGTTACTTTTGATTTTGACCCCCCTTTTTGTTCAGGGACACATTATTCCATTTCTGTTAGTCACATGTCTGTGGAACTTCAGTTCAGTTTATGTCTCACTTGTTGAATCTTTTTACATTCGTACAAATATTTACACGTTTTAAAAAGTTTGCTGAAAATAAACGCAGTTGACATTAAAAGGACATGTATGTTTTTGCTGAGTTTAGGTTATGTTGTATTGAAATTAATATGTGGGTGGAGTGGGGAGGAGGTGGGGGATTTAACTCATAATATGTATAAGAGGATCTTTGTTTCTGTTTTTGTGCTTTTACTTTGTTTTTGCTGTTTTTCTAATGTAGGCTAAAAAATATCCTAATAAAATGACAAATCTAATCTCAACACTCAGGAGGGCATTTTCTGTCACCTAAACAGCTCTCACAGTTTTGTGGAAAACGTACAAACACCAACTGTAAAATCTCAATGGCATTTCTGCAATTTTAAGCAGTTACGCAAGGTAACCTTTAACCCCTCCTCTCCTTCTCTGCAGGGTAAGGTAACCTTAACCCCTCCTCTCCTTCTCTGTAGGGTAAGGTAACCTTAACCCCTCCTCTCCTTCTCTGCAGGGTAAGGTAACCTTAACCCCTCCTCTCCTTCTCTGTAGGGTAAGGTAACCTTAACCCCTCCTCTCCTTCTCTGCAGGGTAAGGTAACCTTAACCCCTCCTCTCCTTCTCTGTAGGGTAAGGTAACCTTTAACCCCTCCTCTCCTTCTCTGCAGGGTAAGGTAACCTTAACCCCTCCTCTCCTTCTCTGTAGGGTAAGGTAACCTTAACCCCTCCTCTCCTTCTCTGCAGGGTAAGGTAACCTTAACCCCTCCTCTCCTTCTCTGCAGGGTAAGGTAACCTTAACCCCTCCTCTCCTTCTCTGTAGGGTAAGGTAACCTTAACCCCTCCTCTCCTTCTCTGT
>NC_088422.1:106815794-106826559 GCF_034236695.1 Oncorhynchus nerka
CCTTGACCTCTCCATGTCCAGTATGCACTACAGTACAGGGAAGTAGAAGGATTCCACTTTGACCTCTCCATGTCCAGTATGCACTACAGTACAGGGAAGTAGAAGGATTCCACCTTTGACCTCTCCATGTCCAGTATGCACTACAGTACAGGGAAGTAGAAGGATTCCACCTTTGACCTCTCCATGTCCAGTATGCACTACAGTACAGGGAAGTAGAAGGATTCCACCTTTGACCTCTCCGTGTCCAGTATGCACTACAGTACAGGGAAGTAGAAGGATTCCCCTTTGACCTCTCCGTGTCCAGTATGCACTACAGTACAGGGAAGTAGAAGGATTCCACCTTTGACCTCTCCATGTCCAGTATGCACTACAGTACAGGGAAGTAGAAGGATTCCACCTTGACCTCTCCATGTCCAGTATGCAACTACAGTACAGGGAAGTAGAAGGATTCCCCTTGACCTCTCCATGTCCAGTATGCACTACAGTACAGGGAAGTAGAAGGATTCCCCTTTGACCTCTCCGTGTCCAGTATGCACTACAGTACAGGGAAGTAGAAGGATTCCCCTTTGACCTCTCCGTGTCCAGTATGCACTACAGTACAGGGAAGTAGAAGGATTCCACCTTTGACCTCTCCGTGTCCAGTATGAACTACAGTACAGGGAAGTAGAAGGATTCCCCTTTGACCTCTCCGTGTCCAGTATGAACTACAGTACAGGGAAGTAGAAGGATTCCCCTTTGACCTCTCCGTGTCCAGTATGCACTACAGTACAGGGAAGTAGAAGGATTCCCCTTTGACCTCTCCGTGTCCAGTATGCACTACAGTACAGGGAAGTAGAAGGATTCCCCTTTGACCTCTCTGTGTCCAGTATGCACTACAGTACAGGGAAGTAGAAGGATTCCCCTTTGACCTCTCCATGTCCAGTATGAACTACAGTACAGGGAAGTAGAAGGATTCCCCTTTGACCTCTCCATGTCCAGTATGAACTACAGTACAGGGAAGTAGAAGGATTCCCCTTTGACCTCTCCATGTCCAGTATGAACTACAGTACAGGGAAGTAGAAGGATTCCCCTTTGACCTCTCCACGCCATCAGGGACTTGTTGAGCTCAGCGTGAACTTCCTGTTTCAGTAGGACACTTCCTCCATTACTGCCAAACATGTCCACATTCTACCTGAACATTTAGAACTGCCACAGACCAACATGCCCTTCATATTGGCTCTGTGTCCTCAACTAACTGTCTCCTTCTGATGACATCACTACCCACTCCATGTGTGTTTTCAGCCATGCCACACTACATTACGTCTCATCATTATCAATACCAGGTCCATTTATGAGAGGTTAGGTAGTTCTCAGAGGGTTGCTTTTCAAATGGGAGTTGCTTTTCAAACATTGTAGGGTAACCTTGCAGAGTTAAATGGCATTGAAGACAGACTCTAACGTTGTAGGGTAACCTTGCAGAGTTAAATGGCATTGAAGACAGACTCTAACGTTGTAGGGTAACCTTGCAGAGTGACATGGCATTGAAGACAGACTCTAACGTTGTAGGGTAACCATTGAAGACAGACTCTAACGTTGTAGGGTAACCATTGAAGACAGACTCTAACGTTGTAGGGTAACCTTGTAGAGTTAAATGGCATTGAAGACAGACTCTAACGTTGTAGGGTAACCATTGAAGACAGACTCTATCGTTGTAGGGTAACCATTTAAGACAGACTCTAACGTTGTAGGGTAACCTTGTAGAGTTAAATGGCATTGAAGACAGACTCTAACGTTGTAGGGTAACCTTGTAGAGTTAAATGGCATTGAAGACAGACTCTAACGTTGTAGGGTAACCTTGCAGAGTTAAATGGCATTGAAGACAGACTCTAACGTTGTAGGGTAACCTTGTAGAGTTAAATGGCATTGAAGACAGACTCTAACGTTGTAGGGTAACCTTGTAGAGTTAAATGGCATTGAAGACAGACTCTAACGTTGTAGGGTAACCTTGCAGAGTTAAATGGCATTGAAGACAGACTCTAACGTTGTAGGGTAACCTTGTAGAGTGAAATGGCATTGAAGACAGACTCTAACGTTGTAGGGTAACCATTGAAGACAGACTCTAACGTTGTAGGGTAACCTTGCAGAGTTAAATGGCATTGAAGACAGACTCTAACGTTGTAGGGTAACCTTGTAGAGTGAAATGGCATTGAAGACAGACTCTAACGTTGTAGGGTAACCATTGAAGACAGACTCTAACGTTGTTATGTACAGGTAGCTTCAAGATGGACCTGTCATGCTATCAGACAGGACACTGAAGGTGAAAACTAGAAGTTGACAGAAACTCACCTTCACACGGACATGCTTTAACTCTTGACGTACGTTTCCTGTCATTTGATGAAACAGAAAAGCAACAGGAAGTCCTCATCCTCTGTCCAGGAATGTAACTGTTGCTCCTCTCCATTTGAATGGGATCATCTAATCCCTGTAATGGAACACTGTGACAGGGAACCTGGGAACTGAATATTTCATTTCCTTGTAAAAACATGTGAACCTGGTCAGGATAATTCAACATTCTGCAACACCCATCCTCGAACTGATAGACACACTAGCAGAGAAGCGGTTGATACAGACACCGGGGGAAGTCTAGAGGTGGATACAGGGGAAGTCTAGAGGTGGAAACAGGTCACAGGGGAAGTCTAGAGGTGGATACAGGGGAAGTCTAGAGGTGGAAACAGGACACAGGGGAAGTCTAGAGGTGGAAACAGGACACAGGGGAAGTCTAGAGGTGGATACAGGGGAAGTCTAGAGGTGGAAACAGGACACAGGGGAAGTCTAGAGGTGGATACAGGACACAGGGGAAGTCTAGAGGTGGATACAGGACACAGGGGAGTCTAGAGGTGGATACAGGACACAAGGGAAGTCTAGAGGTGGATACAGGACACAGGGGAAGTCTAGAGGTGGATACAGGGGAAGTCTAGAGGTGGATACAGGACACAGGGAAAGTCTAGAGGTGGATACAGGGGAAGTCTAGAGGTGGATACAGGACACAGGGGAGTCTAGAGGTGGATACAGGACACAGGGGAAGTCTAGAGGTGGATACAGGGGAAGTATAGAGGTGGATACAGGACACAGGGGAAGTCTAGAGGTGGATACAGGACACAGGGGAAGTCTAGAGGTGGATACAGGGGAAGTCTAGAGGTGGATACAGGAGACAGGGGAAGTCTAGAGGTGGAAACAGGGGAAGTCTAGAGGTGGATACAGGGGAAGTCTAGAGGTGGATACAGGACACAGGGGAAGTCTAGAGGTGGAAACAGGAAACAGGGGGAGTCTAGAGGTGGAAACAGGTGGAGTCTAGAGGTGGATACAGGGGAAGTCTAGAGGTGGATAAAGGACACAGGGGAAGTCTAGAGGTGGATACAGGGGAAGTCTAGAGGTGGATACAGGACACAGGGGAAGTCTAGAGGTGGATACAGGACACAGGGGAAGTCTAGAGGTGGATACAGGACACAGGGGAAGTCTAGAGGTGGACACAGGGGAAGTCTAGAGGTGGATACAGGACACAGGGGAAGTCTAGAGGTGGATACAGGACACAGGGGAAGTCTAGAGGTGGATACAGGACACAGGGGAAGTCTAGAGGTGGACACAGGGGAAGTCTAGAGGTGGATACAGGACACAGGGGAGTCTAGAGGTGGACACAGGGAGTCTAGAGGTGGATACAGGACACAGGGAAGTCTAGAGGTGGATACAGGACACAGGGGAAGTCTAGAGGTGGATACAGGACACAGGGGAAGTCTAGAGGTGGATACAGGACACAGGGGAAGTCTAGAGGTGGATACAGGACACAGGGGAAGTCTAGAGGTGGATACAGGGGAAGTCTAGAGGTGGATACAGGGGAAGTCTAGAGGTGGAACACAGGGGAAGTCTAGAGGTGGATACAGGACACAGGGGAAGTCTAGAGGTGGATACAGGACACAGGGGAGTCTAGAGGTGGATACAGGACACAGGGGAAGTCTAGAGGTGGATACAGGACACAGGGGAAGTCTAGAGGTGGATACAGGGGAAGTCTAGAGGATGGATACAGGGGAAGTCTAGAGGTGGATACAGGACACAGGGGAAGTCTAGAGGTGGATACAGGACACAGGGAAGTCTAGAGAGGTGGATACAGGACACCGGGGAAGTCTAGAGGTGGATACAGGACACAGGGAAGTCTAGAGGTGGATACAGGGGAAGTCTAGAGGTGGAAACAGGACACAGGGGAGTCTAGAGGTGGATACAGGACACAGGGGAAGTCTAGAGGTGGACACAGGGGAAGTCTAGAGGTGGAAACAGGGGGAGTCTAGAGGTGGATACAGGACACAGGGGAAGTCTAGAGATGGATACAGGAAACAGGGGAAGTCTAGAGGTGGATACAGGGGAAGTCTAGAGGTGGATACAGGGGAAGTATAGAGGTGGAAACAGGTAACAGGGGAAGTCTAGAGGTGGATACAGGACACAGGGGAAGTCTAGAGGTGGATACATGACACAGGGGAAGTCTAGAGGTGGAAACAGGACACAGGGGAAGTCTAGAGGTGGATACAGGAAACAGGGGAAGTCTAGAGGTGGATACAGGGGAAGTCTAGAGGTGGATACAGTGGAAGTCTAGAGGTGGAAACAGGGGAAGTCTAGAGGTGGATACAGGACACAGGGGAAGTCTAGAGGTGGATACAGGACACAGGGGAAGTCTAGAGGTGGATACAGGACACAGGGGGAGTCTAGAGGTGGACACAGGGGGGGTCTAGAAGTGGATACAGGACACAGGGGAAGTCTAGAGGTGGAAACAGGACACAGGGGAAGTCTAGATGTGGATACAGGACACAGGGGAAGTCTAGAGGTGGATACAGGACACCGGGGAAGTCTAGAGGTGGATACAGGACACAGGGGAAGTCTAGAGGTGGATACAGGGGAAGTCTAGAGGTGGAAACAGGACACAGGGGAGTCTAGAGGTGGATACAGGACACAGGGGAAGTCTAGAGGTGGATACAGGACACAGGGGAAGTCTAGAGGTGGATACAGGACACAGGGGAAGTCTAGGGGTGGATACAGGACACAGGGGGAGTCTAGAGGTGGATACAGGACACAGGGGAAGTCTTGAGATGGATACAGGACACAGGGGAAGTCTAGAGGTGGATACAGGGGAAGTCTAGAGATGGATACAGGGGAAGTCTAGAGGTGGATACAGGACACAGGGGAAGTCTAGAGGTGGATACAGGGGGAGTCTAGAGGTGGATACAGGGGAAGTCTAGAGGTGGATACAGGACACAGGGGAAGTCTAGAGGTGGATACAGGACACAGGGGAAGTCTAGAGGTGGATACAGGACACAGGGGAAGTCTAGAGGTGGACACAGGGGAAGTCTAGAGGTGGATACAGGACACAGGGGAAGTCTAGAGGTGGATACAGGACACAGGGGAAGTCTAGAGGTGGATACAGGGGAAGTCTAGAGGTGGACACAGGGGAAGTATAGAGGTGGATACAGGACACAGGGGAAGTCTAGAGGTGGACACAGGGGAAGTCTAGAGGTGGAAACAGGGGGAGTCTAGAGGTGGATACAGGACACAGGGGAAGTCTAGAGGTGGATACAGGACACAGGGGAAGTCTAGAGGTGGAAACAGGACACAGGGGAAGTCTAGAGGTGGATACAGGAAACAGGGGAAGTCTAGAGGTGGATACAGGGGAAGTCTAGAGGTGGATACAGGGGAAGTCTAGAGGTGGAAACAGGGGAAGTCTAGAGGTGGATACAGGACACAGGGGAAGTCTAGAGGTGGATACAGGACACAGGGGAAGTCTAGAGGTGGATACAGGACACAGGGGAAGTCTAGAGGTGGATACAGGACACAGGGGAAGTCTAGAGGTGGACACAGGGGGAGTCTAGAGGTGGATACAGGACACAGGGGAAGTATATTGGTGGATACAGGACACAGGGGAAGTCTAGAGGTGGACACAGGGGGAGTCTAGAGGTGGATACAGGACACAGGGGAAGTATATTGGTGGATACAGGACACAGGGGAAGTCTAGAGGTGGACACAGGGGGAGTCTAGAGGTGGATACAGGACACAGGGGAAGTCTAGAGGTAGACACAGGGGGAGTCTAGAGGTGAATACAGGACACAGGGGAAGTCTAGAGGTGGATACAGGACACAGGGGAAGTCTAGAGGTGGATACAGGAGAAGTATAGAGGTGGACACAGGACACAGGGGAAGTATATTGGTGGATACAGGGAGGGTCTATTGGTAGATACAGGACAGTGAAGGCAGAATGACATTTCTGCAGTCTTAATCTGGATTAATCCGTCATGAGGACATACACACACAGAGAGGATTGCTACCGGTGTCAACTAGTACACACAGGAACTACTCTGGCTGTACGCCCACTCTCTCTCCGTACTCTCTGTCTGTCTTCGTGAGAGACTAGGGAGTGACAGTCAGCCTATCCTGTGAGCCATAAAGAAACATGCTGGGTCTGACAGACAGACAGACAGACAGACAGACAGACAGACAGACAGACAGACTGACACTGGCTAGACACAGAGTAATGGACACCTTGGAGGAAAAGGCCAGACTCCTGTAATCTCTGTCAGTGTTACAGAACAGGAAGAAGTAGGTTCCTGGTTCAATCAGAGAACACACGTCAGTTATCCAGTGACCACACATTATCTCTGCGTCATTGCTTCACATGACATCAAAATGGCGTCACAGACGAGACATGGGGCTCAGCACATTGAATGAGCAGTATTCAAATCAAATCAAATGTATTTATATAGCCCTTCGTACATCAGCTGATATCTCAAAGTGCTGTATCGAAACCCAGCCTAAAACCCCAAACAGCAAGCAATTCAGGTGTAGAAGCACGGTGGCTAGGAAAAACTCCCTAGAAAGGCCAAAACCTAGGAAGAAACCTAGAGAGGAACCAGGCTAGCCAGTCCTCTTCTGGCTGTGCCGGGTGGAGATTATAACAGAACATGGCCAAGATGTTCAAATGTTCATAAATGACCAGCATGATCCAATAATAATAAGGCAGAACAGTTGAAACTGGAGCAGCAGCATGGCCAGGTGGACTGGGGACAGCAAGGAGTCATCATGTCAGGTAGTCCTGGGACAACTGGTTACCACAGGAAAACTAATGGTACTAACCAACCCATACTGGTTACCACAGGAAAACTAATGGTAAACACTGTGACAACCAACCCATACTGGTTACCACAGGACAACTAATGGTACTAATACTGGTAAACCACTGGTACTAACCAACCCATACTGGTTACCACAGGAAAACTAATGGTAAACTAACCAAACCCATACTGGTTACCACAGGAAAACTAATGGTACTGGTTAACACTGTGACAAACAACCCATACTGGTTACCACAGGAAAACTAATGGTACTAACAACAACCCATACTGGTTACCACAGGACAACTAATGGTACTAACCAACCCATACTGGTTACCACAGGAAAACTAATGGTACTAACCAACCCATACTGGTTACCACAGGAAAACTAATGGTAAACACTGTGACAACCAACCCATACTGGTTACCACAGGAAAACTAATGGTAAACAACTACTGGTGACAACTAATGGTACAACCCATACTGGTTACCACAGGACAACTAATGGTACTAACCAACCCATACTGGTTACCACAGGAAAACTAATGGTACTAACCAACCCATACTGGTTACCACAGGAAAACTAATGGTAAACACTGTGACAACCAACCCATACTGGTTACCACAGGAAAACTAATGGTAAACACTACTGGTTACCACACTGGTTACCACAGGAAAACTAATGGTAAACACTGTGACAACCAACCCATACTGGTTACCACAGGAAAACTAATGGTAAACACTGTGACAACCAACCCATACTGGTTACCACAGGAAAACTAATGGTACTAACCAACCCATACTGGTTACCACAGGAAAACTAATGGTAAACACTGTGACAACCAACCCATACTGGTTACCACAGGAAAACTAATGGTAGCCACTGTGACAACCAACCCATACTGGTTACCACAGGACAACTAATGGTACTAACCAACCCATACTGGTTACCACAGGAAAACTAATGGTAAACACTGTGACAAACAACCCATACTGGTTACCACAGGAAAACTAATGGTAAACACTGTGACAACCAACCCATACTGGTTACCACAGGACAACTAATGGTACTAACCAACCCATACTGGTTACCACAGGAAAACTAATGGTAAACACTGTGACAACCAACCCATACTGGTTACCACAGGACAACTAATGGTACTAACCAACCCATACTGGTTACCACAGGAAAACTAATGGTACTAACCAACCCATACTGGTTACCACAGGAAAACTAATGGTAAACACTGTGACAACCAACCCATACTGGTTACCACAGGAAAACTAATGGTAAACACTGTGACAACCAACCCATACTGGTTACCACAGGACAACTAATGGTACTAACACCCAACTGGTTACCAACTAACCAACCCATACTGGTTACCACAGGAAAACTAATGGTAAACACTGTGACAACCAACCCATACTGGTTACCACAACTAATGAAAAACCCATACTGGTTACCACAGGAAAACTAATGGTAAACACTGTGACAACCAACCCTGGTTACCACAGGAAAACTAATGGTAAACACTACTGGTGGTTACCACAGGACAACTAATGGTACTAACCAACCCATACTGGTTACCACAGGAAAACTAATGGTAAACACTGTGACAACCAACCCATACTGGTTACCACAGGACAACTAATGGTACTAACCAACCCATACTGGTTACCACAGGAAAACTAATGGTAAACACTTACTGGTTACCACAGGAAAACTCCATGTTAGACACTGTGAAACCAACCCATACTGGTTACCACCAGGAAAACTAATGGTAAAACTAACCCATACTGGTTACCACAGGACAAACTAATGGTACTTTGACAACCCATACTGGTTACCACAGGAAAATAATGGTAAACACTGTGACAACCAACCCATACTGGTTACCACAGGAAAACTAATGGATAGTAACCCATTACTGGTCCCCATAATGGTACAACCAACCCATACTGGTTAACAGGAAATGAGGTAAACACTGTGACAACCCCTTTGTTTACCACAGGACAACTAATGGTAAACAACTGTGACAACTAACCCATACTGGTTACCACAGGAAAACTAATGGTAAACACTGTGACAAACAACCCATACTGGTTACCACCTAATTAAACACTGTGACAACCAACCCATACTGGTTACCACAGGAAAAGTAATGGTAACCACTGTGACAACCAACCCATACTGGTTTACCACAGGACAACTAATGGTACTAACAACCCATACTGGTTACCACAGGGAAAACTAATGGTAACTACTGTGACAAATGAACCATTGGTTACCAAGGAAAACGATAAATTAATTTCAGACAAACCAACCCATACTGGTTACCACAGGACAACTAATACCATACTGGTTACCAAAAACTAATGGTAAACCCTCCTGACAACCAACCCATACTGGTTACCACAGGACAACTGTGTACTGTGACAACTAACTCCATACTGGTTACCACAGAAAATCCAAGGCAATGGTAGAACACTGTGACAACCAACCCATACTGGTTACTGGACAACTAATGGTCACTGTGACAACTCCCATACTGGTTACCCACAGGACAACTAATGGTACAACCAACCCATACTGGTTACCACAGGTAAACTGGTACAGGTTGGTCTGTTACCACAGGAAAACGAATGTACAGTCTGGACAGGGTCTGTCTGGTGTACAGGTTGGACAGGTGACTGTACTGGTTTACCAAGGAGGTAAACACTGGACAGGTCTGTCTGGGACAACTAATAGTAAACAGGCTGTGACAGGTCTGTCTGGTAATATGGTAAACACTGTGACAACCAACCCATCTATTACCACAGGAAAACTAATGGAGAACACTGTGACAACTAACACATACTGGTTACCACAGGACAACTAATGGTAGACACTGTGACAACTAACCCATGCTAGTTTACCACAGGACAACTAATGAGTACTAGGCCATACTGGTTACCACAGGTAAACTAATGGCTGACCACTGTGACAGGTTGACAGGTCTGTCTGGTTACAGGAAAGCGAATGGACACTGTGACAACCAACCCATACTGGTTACCTGGGACGCTAATAGTAGACACTACTGACCTTAACCCATACTGGTTACCAGGAAAACTAATGAAGTAAACACTGTGACAATAACCTACAGTTTGGACAGGTCTGTCTGGTGTCTGGTGTACAGTTTGGACAGGTCTGTCTGGTGTCTGGTGTACAGTTTGGACAGGTCTGTCTGGTGTACAGTTTGACAGGTCTGTCTGGTGTCTGGTACAGTCTGGACAGGTCTGCAGTCTGGTGTGTACAGGTTGGACAGGTCTGTCTCGGTGTCTGGTGTACAGTTTGGACAGGTCTGTCTGGTGTACAGTTTGGACAGGTCTGTCTGGTGTCTGGTGTACAGTTTGGACAGGTCTGTCTGGTGTACAGTTTGGACAGGTCTGTCTGGTGTCTGGTGTACAGTTCGGACAGGTCTGTCTGGTGTCTGGTGTACAGGTTGGACAGGTCTGTCTGGTGTACAGGTTGGATCAGGTCTGTCTGGTGTGGCCAGCTTGGACAGGTCTGTCTGGTGTCTGTACAGTTTGGACAGGTCTGTCTGGTGTACAGTTTGGACAGGTCTGGTCTGGTGTCTGGTGTACAGTTTGGACAGGTCT
>NC_088422.1:106827059-106832059 GCF_034236695.1 Oncorhynchus nerka
TACTGTGTTAATATATACCTTTATCCGGGAAACTCTCAGTGGATACTGTCATAATAACCTGTCCATTTCCATTTCTCTGGTCCTATAGGTTAATACTGTGTTAATATATACCTTTATCCGGGTGGATACTGTCATAATAACCTGTCCATTCTCTGGTCCTATAGGTTAATACTGTGTTAATATATACCTTTATCCGGGTGGATACTGTCATCATAACCTGTCCATTCTCTGGTCCTATAGGTTAATACTGTGTTAATATATACCTTTATCCGGGTGGATACTGTCATCATCTAGGAAACAGAAACTCTCAGACAAACATGGGCCAAATATAACCTGTCCATTCTCTGGTCCTATAGGTTAATACTGTGTTAATATATACCTTTATCCGGTGGATACTGTCAAATATAACCTGTCCATTCTCTGGTCCTATAGGTTAATACTGTGTTAATATATATCCGGGTGGATACTGTCATCATAACCTGTCCATTCTCTGGTCCTATAGGTTAATACTGTGTTAATATATACCTTTATCCGGTGGATACTGTCATAATAACCTGTCCATTCTCTGGTCCTATAGGTTAATACTGTGTTAATATATACCTTTATCCGGGTGGATACTGTCATAATAACCTGTCCATTCTCTGGTCCTATAGGTTAATACTGTGTTAATATATACCTTTATCCGGTGGATACTGTCATCATAACCTGTCCATTCTCTGGTCCTATAGGTTAATACTGTGTTAATATATACCTTTATCCGGGTGGATACTGTCATCATAACCTGTCCATTCTCTGGTCCTATAGGTTAATACTGTGTTAATATATACCTTTATCCGGGTGGATACTGTCATAATAACCTGTCCATTCTCTGGTCCTATAGGTTAATACTGTGTTAATATATACCTTTATCCGGGTGGATACTGTCATAATAACCTGTCCATTCTCTGGTCCTATAGGTTAATACTGTGTTAATATATACCTTTATCCGGTGGATACTGTCATAATAACCTGTCCATTCTCTGGTCCTATAGGTTAATACTGTGTTAATATATACCTTTATCCGGGTGGATACTGTCATAATAGCCTGTCCATTCTCTGGTCCTATAGGTTAATACTGTCATCATCTAGGAAACAGAAACTCTCAGGCAAACATGGGCCAAATGTAACCTGTCCATTCTCTGGTCCTATAGGTTAATACTGTGTTAATATATACCTTTATCCGGGTGGATACTGTCATAATAACCTGTCCATTCTCTGGTCCTATAGGTTAATACTGTGTTAATATATCCATTATCTGGTGGTTATACTGTCATAATAACCTGTCCATTCTCTGGTCCTATAGGTTAATACTGTGTTAATATATACCTTTATCCGGGTGGATACTGTCATCATAACCTGTCCATTCTCTGGTCCTATAGGTTAATACTGTGTTAATATATACCTTTATCCGGGTGGATACTGTCATCATCTAGGAAACAGAAACTCTCAGACAAACATGGGCCAAATATAACCTGTCCATTCTCTGGTCCTATAGGTTAATACTGTGTTAATATATACCTTTATCCGGGTGGATACTGTCATAATAACCTGTCCATTCTCTGGTCCTATAGGTTAATACTGTGTTAATATATACCTTTATCCGGGTGGATACTGTCATAATAACCTGTCCATTCTCTGGTCCTATAGGTTAATACTGTGTTAATATATACCTTTATCCGGTGGATACTGTCATAATAACCTGTCCATTCTCTGGTCCTATAGGTTAATACTGTGTTAATATATACCTTTATCCGGGTGGATACTGTCATCATAAATACCTGACAAACATCCATTAACTCTTCTCTGGTCCTATAGGTTAATACTGTGTTAATATATACCTTTATCCGGGTGGATACTGTCATCATAACCTGTCCATTCTCTGGTCCTAATACTGGTTAATACTGTGTTAATATATACCTTTATCCTATAGGTTATACTGTCTTAATAACCTGTCCATTCTCTGGTCCTATAGGTTAATACTGTGTTAATATATACCTTTATCCGGGTGGATACTGTCATCATAACCTGTCCATTCTCTGGTCCTATAGGTTAATACTGTGTTAATATATACCTTTATCCGGGTGGATACTGTCATCATAACCTGTCCATTCTCTGGTCCTATAGGTTAATACTGTGTTAATATATACCTTTATCCGGGTGGATACTGTCATCATCTAGGAAACAGAAACTCTCAGACAAACATGGGCCAAATATAACCTGTCCATTCTCTGGTCCTATAGGTTAATACTGTGTTAATATATACCTTTATCCGGGTGGATACTGTCATAATAACCTGTCCATTCTCTGGTCCTATAGGTTAATACTGTGTTAATATATACCTTTATCCGGGTGGATACTGTCATAATAACCTGTCCATTATCTGGTCCTATAGGTTAATACTGTGTTAATATATACCTTTATCCGGGTGGATACTGTCATAATAACCTGTCCATTCTCTGGTCCTATAGATTAATACTGTGTTAATATATACCTTTATCCGGGTGGATACTGTCATAATAACCTGTCCATTATCTGGTCCTATAGGTTAATACTGTGTTAATATATACCTTTATCCGGGTGGATACTGTCATCATAACCTGTCCATTCTCTGGTCCTATAGGTTAATACTGTGTTAATATATACCTTTATCCGGGTGGATACTGTCATCATAACCTGTCCATTCTCTGGTCCTATAGGTTAATACTGTGTTAATATATACCTTTATCCGGGTGGATACTGTCATAATAACCTGTCCATTCTCTGGTCCTATAGGTTAATACTGTGTTAATATATACCTTTATCCGGGTGGATACTGTCATAATAACCTGTCCATTCTCTGGTCCTATACGTTAATACTGTGTTAATATATACCTTTATCCGGGTGGATACTGTCATAATAACCTGTCCATTATCTGGTCCTATAGGTTAATACTGTGTTAATATATACCTTTATCCGGGTGGATACTGTCATAATAACCTGTCCATTCTCTGGTCCTATAGGTTAATACTGTGTTAATATATACCTTTATCCGGGTGGATACTGTCATCATAACCTGTCCATTCTCTGGTCCTATAGGTTAATACTGTGTTAATATATACCTTTATCCGGGTGGATACTGTCATAATAACCTGTCCTTTATCTGGTCCTATAGGTTAATACTGTGTTAATATATACCTTTATCCGGGTGGATACTGTCATAATAACCTGTCCATTCTCTGGTCCTATAGGTTAATACTGTGTTAATATATACCTTTATCCGGTGGATACTGTCATAATAACCTGTCCATTCTCTGGTCCTATAGGTTAATACTGTGTTAATATATACCTTTATCCGGGTGGATACTGTCATAATAACCTGTCCATTCTCTGGTCCTATAGGTTAATACTGTGTTAATATATACCTTTATCCGGGTGGATACTGTCATCATAACCTGTCCATTCTCTGGTCCTATAGGTTAATACTGTCTTAATAACCTGTCCATTCTCTGGTCCTATAGATTAATACTGTGTTAATATATACCTTTATCCGGGTGGATACTGTCATAATAACCTGTCCATTATCTGGTCCTATAGGTTAATACTGTGTTAATATATACCTTTATCCGGGTGGATACTGTCATCATAACCTGTCCATTCTCTGGTCCTATAGATTAATACTGTGTTAATATATACCTTTATCCGGGTGGATACTGTCATAATAACCTGTCCATTATCTGGTCCTATAGGTTAATACTGTGTTAATATATACCTTTATCCGGTGGATACTGTCATAATAACCTGTCCATTCTCTGGTCCTATAGGTTAATACTGTGTTAATATATACCTTTATCCGGTGGATACTGTCATAATAACCTGTCCATTCTCTGGTCCTATATGTTAATACTGTGTTAATATATACCTTTATCCGGGTGGATACTGTCATAATAACCTGTCCATTATCTGGTCCTATAGGTTAATACTGTGTTAATATATACCTTTATCCGGTGGATACTGTCATCATAACCTGTCCATTCTCTGGTCCTATAGGTTAATACTGTGTTAATATATACCTTTATCCGGGTGGATACTGTCATCATAACCTGTCCATTCTCTGGTCCTATAGGTTAATACTGTGTTAATATATACCTTTATCCGGGTGGATACTGTCATAATAACCTGTCCTTTATCTGGTCCTATAGGTTAATACTGTGTTAATATATACCTTTATCCGGTGGATACTGTCATAATAACCTGTCCATTCTCTGGTCCTATAGGTTAATACTGTGTTAATATATACCTTTATCCGGGTGGATACTGTCATAATAACCTGTCCATTCTCTGGTCCTATAGGTTAATACTGTGTTAATATATACCTTTATCCGGGTGGATACTGTCATAATAACCTGTCCATTCTCTGGTCCTATAGGTTAATACTGTGTTAATATATACCTTTATCCGGGTGGATACTGTCATCATAACCTGTCCATTCTCTGGTCCTATAGGTTAATACTGTCTTAATAACCTGTCCATTCTCTGGTCCTATAGATTAATACTGTGTTAATATATACCTTTATCCGGTGGATACTGTCATAATAACCTGTCCATTATCTGGTCCTATAGGTTAATACTGTGTTAATATATACCTTTATCCGGGTGGATACTGTCATCATAACCTGTCCATTCTCTGGTCCTATAGGTTAATACTGTGTTAATATATACCTTTATCCGGTGGATACTGTCAATAACATCTAGGAAACAGAAACTCTCAGACAAACATGGGCCAAATATAACCTGTCCATTCTCTGGTCCTATAGGTTAATACTGTGTTAATATATACCTTTATCCGGTGGATACTGTCATAATAACCTGTCCATTCTCTGGTCCTATAGATTAATACTGTGTTAATATATACCTTTATCCGGTGGATACTGTCATAATAACCTGTCCATTATCTGGTCCTATAGGTTAATACTGTGTTAAT